>NC_141023.1:57132500-57307500 GCF_052040795.2 Danio rerio
CTTTCAGTTCCACTATGGAGGAGACTCTCAGAAAGGACCCATGATTTCAGCTCAGCAGGCACAGGCTCAAGCCATCTTACAGCAGACCAAAGTAAGCATTTCACTAATGCTCATGTTTTGGTTTTTGTCTCTCATTTGTAAGCTGCTTTGAATAAAAAGAGTCTGCTAAATGAATTAATGTAAATTTAATGTAATTGCACATTTAGGGAGTGGATCAAATCGTAATCCACCTGAATATTGAGGTTTGGTACATAAACAGTGATTGAGAGATCAATTTACCTGAACTAGGGCTGCAATATTTCGTTTCAGCATCGATATCGGAATGTTCGAGTCTGCATAGTCACATCACAGGGATCTGCAATGTAGTTGGGATAATAGCTGACCAGACATTACACTTAACAACAAACAGTAGTGGAGTCATTTCAAAAGTCTTTACAAATTATTCAGGTCATCTGGTCAAATTGCATTTATATTGCAACATATAATGCAGTAAATTAAAATAATGCAATGTGTTGGATTTTCTTTCCAATTCCATCCATGTTCAATAAAAAAAGGTCAAGAGAGGGTTTTCTTCAATGTCAAAAATATCAGTAAATTATCAGATACAAATAAATAATTTTAGGACAGAGCTTTGGGTTACCTTAACCCATTGCAATACAAGAATTGCATTCCTAGGGTTCGCAACTAAATTACATTTCCTTACTTCACTTGTCAGTCATTCTACAGTCCTTTGGTGGTTGCACCCAAACATACTTCCTCTTTCTGCAACCCTTCTCTGTATACCAGAACTGAACATTTAAGTGCATCTTGAATATATTTCACAACTTCTACAAGCATCCAGCTTCTTGTGACATGTCTAGACTTCATGTTAGACAGAACCAGAAGCACAAACATACACGCAACTATTTCTCTTACTGCTATGGTCATGCTTTATTTTGATGGTCTGTTTGTTGAATTTTAGTAACATTGCATCTGCATACTAACTAATTTTCATTAGATTATAAGTAGACTGTTAGGTTGTGGTTAGGATTAGGGTTACTATAAGTTGACATGTACTTGCAAAGTTTCTTATAGTCAGTTAAATGTCTGTCGAAGGAGCAGTATCAGCAGATATTAAGCACACAGTCTACTAATACTCAAATAGACCATCAAAATAAAGTGTTACCTCTGCTCTTTCCCTCTTGTCAGCAATTCCTTCTAAGAAGTATACAACACAGTAACGCCCTATTCACACAGGGCGTCAGCGTCAACGCTTCCCATTCACTTTGAATGGGTGATGTCAAGCATTGCCGAACTGCATTGTGGATCCGTCGGCACCGCTTCAGAAGCGTTGCTCGCTGCAGAAGTTGGGACTAGCTCAACTTTTCAAGCGCCAACGGAAGCGTCAGCCAATCAGATCGCTGTATGCAAATACACTAGCTCAGACAGTGGCCTATTGCTGACTGGATTTCATTGGCTGACGCTTTTATGATGATCGCTTCAGCCCCAACTTCAGACACGCCTTCAGGCAAGCGTTGACGTTGAAGCCCCGTGTGAATAAGGCGTAAGAAAGAAGAAGTATGTTTTGTTAATATATGGTATCATACAAAAGAAAAAGATTGATTAATGTTGTTAGTCTAAACATTTTTTTCCTAATAAAAAACAGCCTTTCCCCACAAATGTCATTTTTTTCCCAATATCTTGCAGCCCTGAATGTTATATTATTTAAAAATAAGTTGAATGTTAATTCAGTCTGTGACTATCAAATGAATGGATAAATCGGGTAATCTTGCTCTGAAGTATTTGGACCCAAATAATGCATTTAGACCAGTTTGATTAACTTGATCATGTGCTTCATGTAGTTTTAGAGTTTGTCTCCCTTGCTCACTTAAGCTGCTTTTATTTGATTAAAACAGAGTAATATAGTACATTATGAATATTAATACAATATTATGATATAATTTATACAATATTTTTAATTAAATGCTTCAAATGTGAAAAAATAATGATTGACAAGAATTGTTTTCATTCATTCATTCATTCTGCTTTGGGTTAGTCTCTTTATTCATCAGGAGTCACCACAATAGAATGCACCGACCAATAATTGTTTTATTAATAATAATTAATTATAGTTATTTAGGAGAATTTAGATCCAAGGGGTGACACAGTTGCCTCACAGCAAAAAGGTTTCTGGTTCAAGCCTCAGCTGGGTCAGTTGGCATTTCTCAGTGGAGTTTGCATGTTCTCCCCATGTTTGCATGGGTTTTCTCCGAGTGCTCTGGTTTCCCCCACAGTCCAAAGATTGTAACTACAGCTGTAAGGGCATCTGCTGTGTAAAACATATGCTGGATAAGTTGGCGGTTCATTAATAAAAGGACTAATCTGAAAAGAAAATGAATGAGTGAATTTTGATCCACAATAAATGCTGACTGCAATATATTTATGATGAGATAAAAAAAAAACACACTGCTTCAATGCAACAGATTGGCAAAGATTTTGAAGGAACGTAACTTATTTGAAATTAATGTTTTATAATCATTTAAAGCTGTCACTTGGATGAACTTGGATCAATACATGCTTGGCTTGCTGATTTTAAAATGTATTTTTATGAACTGTCTTCATACTTTTGAACGATAGTGTACTAGAGTTTTTATTCCAAAAAATAAAAATAAAAAACCCTATGTGATTCTTTCTCTGAACTCATTTAGTTACATTCTTAAATAGCTAATAGTAAAATAAATAATAAAAAAAAAAAATTAGAAAAAATGCTGAACAAGTATACTATAATATTACACTTTTTCCCAATTGTTTTGGCTCAATTCTTCTCAATTCAAAACAATAGATCTCCAAACAATTAGCATATTGTTCACTTGAGAGTGGCATTTTTTTAATTGATTTAAGCATTAAACTTCAAATGCTTTGGCACATGTGTGCAAACAGTAAGTACAATTGTCTATAGTTTGGACAAAAACTTATTGCATGTTGATAAAAACTGATGAGTCGATTCTCATTTAAACTGTCAAACTCTTTACAGCTTCTCAATTATTTTTTATCTTGTAAGCCATCACACTCAAAACTGTTTATTCAATTCTCAAACATTTTTATATATAGGCATATGGTATATTTACTCCATAAATATCTGATATTGACATTGTTTGTAATGTCTACTAAATTGGTAAATGACCTCTGGTTGCAATAAAGTATATACAGTTGAAGCCAGAATTATTAGACCCCCTGTTTATCTTTTCCCCAATATCTGTTTAATAGAGAGAATATTTTTTTTAACACGTTTCTAAACATAATAGTTTTATTAACTTATTTCTAATAGCTGGTTTATTTTATCTTTGCCATGATGACAGTAAATACTATATTACTAGATATTTTTCAAGACACTTCTTTACAGCTTAAAGTGACATTTAAAGGCTTAACTAGGTTAATTGGGTTAACTAGGCAGGTTATGGTAATTAAGCAAGTTATGTATAATGATAGTTTGTTCTGTAGACAGTCAGAAAAAAATAGCTTAGAGGGGCTAATAATTTTGATCCTAAAGTGGTTCATAATACATTTAAAACTGCTTTTTATTTTAGCCAAAACAAAACAAATACAACTTTAAGGCATACTTAAGACATACTGTAAAAAGTGCCTTGCTCTGTTAAACATCATTTGGGAAATATAAAAAAAAAGTGTTTGTTTATGTTTTTCTATGTACTGTTCACTATTCTCAACAAATATCAGATTTCTTTAAACCTTTCTATGGTTGACTGTCATGGTGAAAAGAACAACCAAGCATTTTGAGCTGTGTGATTCAAATGATGACAAATACACTTTATGTTTTGGTAGCCTTGCCAAATTACTGACACGATAACTAGGTTTTGAAGCAGGAGTGAAAAGTTTTGAGTAACTAAATTTTGCAGACATACAATAAAGTTCTGCAAACTGTTTTGAGATTTGTACTTACAGTTTAGAAAATGTTAAGAAAATTGCCGAAATTGAGAAAAACTGAAATAATGTGATGCTAATAAGCAACTAGTTAGCAGTAAATATATTCGTTAACTAAATTATGCAATTCATGTTTATTTCTATAGCACTTTTATAATGTAGATTGTGTCAAAGCAGCTTAACATAGAAGTTCTAGTAAACTGAAACCATGTCAGTCCAGTGTTCAGAGTTGAAGTTCAACAAACAAACAAACAAACAAACAAACAAACAAACAAACAAACAAACAAACAAACAAACAAACAGAAAGCGTGGACAAATAGGATGATGGCGTCTGCCGTTTCAGAAGCGTTAATAGATTTATTAATTTCAAAGAAAAACAGCATGTCAGTAATATGGGATTTTTTTTTTCAAAGTCAAAGACACCAAATAAAAACAGATAATTTGTAAAAGCTGTCACAGAGTTGTTGCCACAGCATGAGGAAATACAACAATGAGCACCTAAAAAAGCACTACATGCGGCTATATGAGAAGTGACAGGCTAAAAAGTCAACTAAAAGTATTGCCAGCGACACTCAATCTAGTAGCTAGCAACAGCAAAGTGCAATTTCAGAGTTGTTTGCAGAGTTGTACAGTTACACCACATGAAAAAAACATCACGAAGGGACCAGGAGATAACACCATAACTCACTATGTTTGCTCTAGAGAAAAAATAGTGTTCAATTTCTGAATATTTTAAAATAAATGTGAATAAAAAGGGTTAGTTGATATCTTTTCAGCTCCTTTAAGTAACACTCAGCTACGATAAAGAATTTTGAGCTGAAGCTTGACTACAAAATTAAATCGCAAAATAAATCAAAATCGCAATATATGTTCAAAAAAGATAAGATATTTCCCCAAATCGCACAACCCTAGTGTGGTTTAATTTTCACTACAGAAAGTCCAAACACTGAAGAGCAAATCCATCAATGCGCAGCTCAACAAGTCTCAAAAAGTCTTCCCAAATATTAATGTACTCTCAATTATTATTTTTGCTGCTTGTTCACACTATTTAATTCATTTGAAATGAGCTGAAACAACACAATTCCTGGATTATATTTTGGGACAACTTATTTGTTTTATGTTCAATCTACGTTAATTTGTAAAAACAGTTAAGTTAACCTAATCGATTTGTGTTGGAACAACATGAAGGTACAGTGTGAAACCCAGCATTTTTACAGTCTAAATTAATGCTTTACTAAAGTTATTGAACACTTTTGATTGTCAGTGATGCATTATTAATGGTTGGAAATAAGACCGACCAATATATGCTGCAGATCTACAACAAGCACCTGGTGCGGGTGAAGAATGAGTACATTTGTCATTTTTTTCTCTGTGTTTTTGCTTTACTTTGCTTCTAGCTTTCACTGAAGGGCCCTCCAGGTCCATTAGGTCTCACAGGGAGGCCAGGCCCAGTGGTAGGAAACCTTTGTCATCTCTTCTTTGGTTTATTTCAGTCTACAAAATCTACTTCAAATTCAGAACAGTTCTGGGTTTTATTGGGTTCAGCGGATACCTTCCGTCTTTCAAAATATATGTTTGTTTCAGGGTCTTCCAGGTCCCAGCGGACTGAAAGGGGACATTGGAGAGAACGGGCCTCCGGTGAGGATATTTCCTTTTTTTGCATTAAAACCCATCTCCATCTGCCTGTGTTTTACTTATTCCGCTCTTTTAAGGGGCCACGGGGGTTACCTGGTTCTGCTGGTCCTAATGGGAAACCAGGGAAGAGGGTAAGACTAAACATCTCACACATGGTGTTAAATAAAAATCAATGATTAAAGTTCAAGTGTGATCCATTTTAATGAACTTTATCATGAATATGAATTGGGCGACAGCAGTTTCTATATTGATGTGCTGTGTTTTTTTTTTTTTTTTTTGGGGTTCATGAATATTGCATAAGCAGCACACACAGTGGTGCATAGAATATGATGAGCAAGTGGTATTCTGTGTTTCACCTTGCAGGGCCGTTCAGGGGCAGATGGAGGGCGAGGGGCGCCTGGAGAGACAGGAGCAAAGGTGAGTCACCATATAGTCCCTTTAGGACATGCGGTGCACAATAATAAGGGGCTGTGACTAGATGTTACCATATGCATTGGCCTCTTCTCTAATTCTGTGCTTCTGATTTTAACTTATGATATTTAGTGCTGGTAAAGCAGTCACTACTACTATTGCTCACATTCTGATTTGAATAAACCACAAAGACTAAATATTAAACCTCTATACAAATCTTGTTTTACAAAGCAGGGAGCTAGGAACTCTGTTGAAATTAGTGACAACTACATTAATATTAGGTATTTAGCAAAAATTCAGCATTATTTCAAAATTATTGGCTGAAAATTACATTTACTGTACGGTTTTTGTCAGAAAAAAGAAAAACAGGCAAAAGTATTCCTTTGCAGCAATGTTCAACATGCAAGTTTCACTCTTTGTCTATCCGTCATCACTGTTGCTTAGACTTTGGGTCATTATTTCACTCTGTGGATATTCTACTTGTAATCTCGAGGAGTGACACTGACAACAGAAGGTTTGGATCCACATGCAGGTTTATTCAAAGCCAGGCAAGCGATGGTCAACACAGGTGCAAACAGGTCTTTGGAGACAGTCCAGAATCGTAGTCGAATAACAGGCAATAGGTCGGAAGGCAGGCGGCTAAACAGGAGAACTGGATAAACAAGGCTAAGATCTAAATATGGGAAAACAAGACAAGGAAAACGCTTTGTAATGTCACTTACAGTTAACAAGACTCTGCAAACTGAGAGGGTGAATTTGTGGCTTAAGTAGTGAGTGCAATCAGTTTCTGACAATCCTCAGGTGGTGCGAATCAGTTTAGATGAGGAAGCATGTGTGAGTGTGACTGGAGTGCATGTATGAATATGTAGTCCAACAATGGCGGAATTGTAGTCCATGAGTTATTATAGTGCAAACCAGCGATCTACTGGGATATGATCGCTGGTAATTGTGACACTACTCATATATTATATAGTGTGCATGCTCAGAAGAAAATGTCTAGTCGTCATTTCTGTGTTGTATACCTGTTCCTGCGGCTGAGAATAGTGATACAGTGCTGTTATGGTAATGCTGGAAAAAGTCACCTCTCATTCATGGATCTGATCTACATTATACAGGTTAAAAAGAAAGTCATCCTATCTAATTTAGTGACGTAGTTCTTATAATATATTGATAATTAAAATGAACACAGTGCTGACCACAATTATTATCTAAAAGATCTGAAAATATTGGCATTTTTGCCTCCAATACATGATTTGATTTAATAATATTCATGAAATAGTGTCAACATATTACAGAGTATAATGATGACTTTTTGTAGATATTAGATTTGTAGGGTTACAAACAAATAAAATAAATACACAAATAAACAAAATCCTTTAAAATATCAAAATTTTTAGAATTACTTTGGCCAATATATATATATATATATATATATATATATATATATATATATATATATATATATATATATATATATATATATATATATATATATATATATATAATTTTTTTTTCTTTTTTTTTCTTTCAGATTGCTGTTACTGGAAATTAAATGTGGCTATTGTATTGGCTTTTTAAAAATTTGTATAATTTAAGTTATTGAGTTTTCAATATGAACATCTTACCAAACGACTTTATATTATATCATAAAATAATAAATAATTTATTTATTAAATATTTATTACAAAGTAGGTCTCAGCCAAGTGCATCCAGAATTTTTAGTTTCGCATGAGTTTTTTTTTTTCAGTGCATCCCTACTTAAAATAAAACTACTGACTGCATTGCAATAACCTGTCAACCTCCCACAAAATAAGAGATGATGTATTTTATGAGTGATTTTGCATCACCAGGGTTCTCACAAGAAAAGTCAGAAATGATTTTCCACTGGAATTTAGAAAACACCAGAAATTAAGCTCTTTTGACAACAAAAATGATTTGATTCTTGAAGAGATTTTTCACAAATGAACAAAACTTAAATAAACATAATGGGCTCTATTTTAACGATCAAGGCACAAAGCGCAGGGCGCAAAAGCATTCAGGGCATGTCCGAATCCACTTTTGCTATTTTAAGGACGGAAAAATCGTTTTTGTGCTGTGGCACATGGTCTAACAGGGTTGATCTTATTCTCTTAATGAGGTTTAGGTGTGTTTTGAGAATAAACCAATCAGAGTCTCATCTCCCATTCCCTTTAAGAGTCAAGTGCATCGTGCCATGGCGCATTTGCTATTTACCTAGCGGTCTTTGTAAGTGGAAAAACTGAACGCTTCACTAGAGAGAAAACATCTAAACAGCATCTACAGCTCGAGCAGGAGAGATGAACCTCCTCATTCTTTACTTTCACTTTCACTTCCATGAATAGGGAAACGTGTTGTATGCACAGACATTCATTAGCCTATACATAATTAATTTCATTTATTAAGCGCAAAGATTTGTTTCAAAACTATTTCTAAATTCACTTCTAATTTACAGCAAACTAATAAATAAACAATAATAACGAAGTGTATTCAAAATACTGAGTTATATACACATGCTGTGCCTTATATGATCTAAAACCTGACAAGGTTAGACAAATCTAGACACTTAAATTAGACACATAGACAAATATAAGCTTGTTTTTAATAAAACAAATATAAATAAGCATATAATAAATACTAATACTAATAATAAAAACTTTACAAAAGCAAATTGCCATAAATAATTTTTTTTTTTTTAAAAACTCGAAATGAAGAAGGCATGGAGGCGGTAGTTTTTATATTTATGTAGGCTAGAAAATAATATTTTTTGTAATATTTTCATCCTTTAATGGGTTTTTTTTTTGTAAAGATATTTGTGTATTATACATCCTGCGTATATTAAGCAATGTTTAATGCGCTCTGCGCTGGACTTTAGACCAGCTTTGATCTGGTCTATTTTGCAGTCTATTATAGATCCTTAAAATAGCATAGCCTATGAGCGCACATATGAGCGCAAATACATTTGCTATTTAAACAGCGTTGTGCAACACGTCGAAACGACTCTTGCATCGAGCTGAAACTAGCAAACAACTATTGCGTCGCTTCTTGTGCCACATTGTGCCGGGTGTATGATAGGGCCCAACATGTTATCAGTAGAAGTTAAGTCATAAATATCCTACATCATGGTCCTCAACAAATTGAAAAGTATGAATATAGTTAGTTTAGTTTGTAAGTCAAGTTTGACAAGGTTCTACAAGTGCATTAATAAGTTCATGATAATGATTCTAGTCCTCAACAGCCCCTATAGTCCAGTGTATGTGCATGTACTTAGGTGTTGATGGGAAAATACAAATGTATGGAAATACATGCACATAAATTGACCTTGTGTCAAGCAGAGACTTATTTCAGACATTTAACCAGGAACTCTTTAAAAAGCAATGACTTAGGGATGACAGAACCAGAAATATGCAAAAAAAATAACAAATACTACTAATTTCAAGATTTTAGTAATCCCAGCAATGCTCTATAAACAGTGCTCCAGTGTTCGAACTGTACCATGGCCTTTGGCGGAGCCTACTTTTTTTCGGCGATCTTGAGAGTCCTTTGCCACAGTGATGTAGGCTATATAACACACAGGATCCCTGTCCTTAAACTGCAATATAAAAACAAAATATCTATACATATAAAACAAATATTTATATCATTGTAACTAATATTACAAAGTAGGCTAAATGAACAAAACACCAGGGTAGTATCAGTTTTCTTTCTCGATAAAAAGCACGTGTTCTCCCATCAATAGCTTTCTTTGACCCCTGAAAATATCTTTTGAGGGATTTATTTTACATGCACAAACAACAGCAGCCTAAGCAACAGAGCACCGTCGTCTAGTTTAACCTGCAGTGCTTCTGTGAGAGGAATACTTTCATATAAAATCAACAAACACTAATATGTTTCACTTAACAACAAAAAAATAAATAAATAACCTTTTGATGTAGTCTATCATTATCATTATTAGCCTATGCTTTCTATTTTACATATGCCTATAGAATGTCATGGGGTCTAATTTTTTACTCCGGTAAAGCATAATTGTGAATTCAAAAAGGAAATTAAAAGACACCTTTGAAAGTGGTTCCGTTTTTATCAAGTTTGCCTGATTTTAGCTTAATTGTGTTACCATGTTTACAGCAATGTCACAGTGTTTATAATAAAAGGACCATTGTGTTGGCCTACTGGATGAGGCAAATAAAGTGAAACGCAACCATTATTTGTTTTGGAAAATGAAAAGTCAGCGTCTCAGCGTCCATATGAAAGCATCTGGCTGTCAGTCTTTGACATGACTGGACTTTGCTCCTCAGCACCCCCACACCTTAATGCTCATGACAAGAATAGTATGTGTAGGAATCTTTTTTGGTGTCTGTTAAGTTGTTAATACCAAAATGAAAACCGGCAGTTCCTTAAATCATGTTTTAATTTTTTTTTTTTGCTAAGAAAGTGAAACAACCTAGCCAGGGTGATGTAAATGAGGTTATAAAGCACACTGTTCCCTTTGAAGATTTACCCGACGTGTCCTCGGGAGATTGTTTTCCGTATTGCAAAGTCTGAACTTACAAGGATAGGATGCAAAACTGAACTTTGTGTTGGCTACTTAATATTGAGGAAAAAGGCCCAATTAGAGAGGTGAATGTCTGCAGCCCTGCCTCCGTTTACAGATATCTCTGTTTTACCCCATCTACACTGACTCGGAGCAGCAGCATTTTCAAACAAAAATGGCCTCTTCAGCGTTTGTAAGAAACTTTGTTTTTGATTCTCGAAAACTCTGGAGCAGTGTGGACGGATCGCGAAACCATAGCAAACTGTATGTGTTTTAGAACGAAAACATATTAGTCTAAATGGGACCTTAAATAGAACCTTGTCAGCTTATGAACCATACTGTATGGGGCACAGCATGTGTATTTGGATATAATAGTTTTTTGACTACACATAATAACTATTGCTCATTTATTCACTTGCTGGAAATTAGAAATATTTCCAAAACAAATCTTTGCACTTAACAAACTAATTTAAATATGTAGGCTAAAGGATGTCTTCAGTGGAGTGTCCAACACCGTTTCGTTATCCACAAAAGAGAGAGAGAGAGAAAGTGAAAGTAAAGGCCAATTGGAGAAGGCTCATTCTTTTTCCTTGAGCTGCAGATGGTCTGTTTAAGTGTTTACTTGCTAGGGAAGCGTTCAGTTTTTCCACTTACAAAGTCCGCCATGTGAATAGCAAATGTGCCACGGAGCGATGCCACTATTTCTTTAAAGGGAATGGGAGATGAAACTTTGATTGGTTTATTCTCAAAACACATCTATAACTCATTAAGAGAATAAGCTCAACCCTGTTAGACCATGCGCCACAGCGCAGAACGTATTTTTCCATCCTGGAAATAGCAAAAGTGGATTTAGACACGCCCTTAAGGCTTTTGCGCCCAGCGTTTTAGACTTTGTGCCTAAATCGTTAAAATAAAGCCCATGTTTTCAAATAAGCCCTGCAAGACATATATGAGTACACCCTCACAAATCTCTCAGTTAAGTTAATATTTTCTATAGGAAGCTTTACAATATTATATATGTGCATATAAGTCAGTACTGAAGCCAAATCTGGAGCTTATCTAACAAAATAATTTACAATAACGGTCCAAAAAGTAGTTCACCCAAATTTGTTAGGGAAAAATATTAAACACATTTTTTTTAAAAAGAGCAAAATTCAAGAGAAACAGAAAATGTGTACAATTATGTTGAAATTGTGTAGTTTGTAATTTATTCATCCAATATGTATGAATTTAATTGTATTATCTTTCCATATCTAAATATGTTTGGTGACTTAAATATTATTTTAATAAATATATCTGTTCAATAAATCTGTTTTGTTCAAATCCGCCAAAATATATGACCTATATTCACTGAGAAATGGAGACAAATATTCATTTTCAAAATGGGGTGTACTCATTTATGCTGAACACTGTAGTATGTTGACAGTTTTTGCACTAAACAGCCACACCACAAATATCCAGTTTTATTTTGTGGTCAGTTCATGCACTCAAACTATAGCTGCCAGACTGAAAAAGAACACCGGAAGCGTTAATTTGACCCTAATAGTTCGAGCCATTGACGGAGCCGTTTGCTATTGAAGGCTGTGTTTTATTGTGTGTGCTGACAATAGCAAGCATTCAGCCCTGTCCAGCTGCAGGACCAGTCAGTAAATAAATCACGCAGAGCTATTTAGCACAACAGCAGCGTGTTTGATAAGGAAGCGTGAGGTAGTCCCGCAGCTCTCCGAGTCCCAGCACCGGATGCAGGCTGAGAATCGCAGCAGATGGGAAGGTTTCCTCTGAGGCGGCATGTCAAACCCTGCCACATGCCACACACACCTCTGCCCCACAGTTACCGTTCACGTCTGTTTGTTTGTGTGTTCCAAGCAAAGCGCACGACATCGTGAGTTCTGTTTAGCTAATGAAGTGTGCTGTGGAGTGTGTGTTCGAAAAGGCCGTTTTGCCAATCATGCTTATGGATCTCTTGTCGTTTTTTTTTTTTTCCAGGGTGACAGGGGCTTTGATGGACTACCTGGCCTTCCAGGGAACAAAGGACACAGAGTGCGTAGAGAACACTGAATTGCTTAATCAAATCACACAGTCTGTTTACTGCGCAGTCAAGAGTGGCTTTTAGATGCGTCTAAACGCTTCGTTTCACTTTTAATAGATCTTCAGATCTAATTTTGATTGTATGTATCGTGTGCTCGAATGTGACTCTCATTCCTCAGGGAGATAGGGGGAAACCAGGACCCCAAGGCCCACACGGAGAGCCTGGTCACAAGGTAATACACGTTGTCTTTTTATTGTTTTGAAGCTTGAGTCTTTTATCAGATTACTAATAATCTGTTTAAAGATCCCCTGCACTGCCCCAGGTGTGTACTTGCAAATCGCATGAAAGAGACAAGCCGTGCACTGTGTGGGATGTTCTCATTATGCAAAGTTGAAAAATGTATGCAGCAGCGATTCACATTGATCACTGCTTTCAAGAATGAGAATATTTTTGCATACATAACCCTGAGATCCTTCCTCAAAGACTGCTCATATTAAAAAAAAAAAAAACATCATCATTTCGCCAAATATTGATCAACATTTCTTATTGAAGGGTTCGGATGGACCTGTTGGACCAAGAGGGCAACCGGGAGAACCTGTGAGTAATTTGATCCATACACATGAGCACATAAACACACGTCTCCCACAGGCAGATCTCGTGTTCCTGCTTGGCGCAGTCTGATTAACAGAGGCTCGAGCACCATTTAGGTCTCGGCAGGTGAGCTGTGATCCATTGAGGCGCTGGTTGTTTAAATGGATCACTCAGAGTAGTAAGGGACCTGAGTGCTATTACAGCGTGGAGCCTGCTGAGAGAGTGAGAGATGCCGTGGAGATAAATTCGGGGATGGAGATAGATGAGCTGGGAGATTGGTGAAGGGAAGAGATGAAATCCTGGCCTGCGTGATTATATTTCCATATCAATCACCTCCCTGGAGATCACAGATGTGGCTCTGGAACAGGTGGCTTGGCCGGTGTACAAAGACCAAGACTGACAAAAACAAAACATGCACGCCAGCTATGCACACACACACACACACACACTCATACTAGAGGAAAGAGGACGTATGCCAGCACATATATAAACATCAGCACAAACCTAAACAGATGTGCATGAAACCCAACACCATTCCCTAGTAGTATACTGTTCGGTCATTAACCTTGGTGATGTTAATGGAAGTTTCTGATGAGTTTCTTTTTTCTTTACAGGGGATAAGAGGACTTGTGGGGCCAAGAGGGCCACCTGGACCACCTGGGCAGCAGGTAGGACAATTATCCATCCATCAGATTTACATAATGTTTGGTGTGCATGCACAGCCTAAATAGAGATTTGTGATGTTTTTTTATTAGAAGTGTTTTTCTGCAACAACATTTTCTGTTTTGCTTTTAGGGAATTCAAGGCGTTGATGGTGTTCAAGGGCCAAAGGGCAACTTGGTAGGTCTTCTGCGAAGCTTTCCATGCATGAATTACGCAGTGTCTGCAGACAAATACATTCCAGAAAAGAGCAACAAGCGCTGTAGTGCAGTTGTTTAAACCAACATGTCAGATGTTGTCAAATAAAACCGCTGAGAAATAACCCGTTAAGGGTCTGTTGCACTGAGTTGAAGAGCCCTTGAGATCTGTAGAGTAAAGTTGACTGCGTCTATTCAACTGCCATATTCTGCCTTCAAGTCATGTTTGAATGATAGTATTTGCAAGATCATTGAACATCAATGGCACCACAATGGCTTAATGAAGAGCTTGAGATTCAGAGTTGGTGGCATGTCAGTTTTAAAAATCATAAGAGAAGCTAATTGATTTGGATTATAATTAAAGTGTCTATGAGTTAAAAACTATTTAAGCTTTATTGACAGCATCTGTGGCTTACCACAGAAATATTGGACTCATTTCTATTTTTAAAAGAATTCTGTTGAAAGAAATGCACTTTCAATAAAAGCATATTGGTATATTGCCCATATGTAGGCCCACATGTAATCTGCGCAAACAAACATCTACAGATTTATGAGCTCATCAGTTATAGGCTCACCTAGTCCTACTGCACCCAAACCGGTCTTAGCTGTGATTGAACTGGCAATTATTTGTATGGGAGTTGGTTGCTCTAACAAGGAGGCTAAAGCCATGGCCTCTAGCGTCTTTTGCTAGAGCACCTTTTGAGGTCAGAGGACTGAGGTTTACCTTCATAGCACTTGGCTAGCTGGCCTCCATTACACTCACCCCCCCCCTTAAAGCTCACTCCTATCCCAGACGAGCCCCCACGTGTAACCCACAGGTCCCACTGCACCCAACCCGGTCTGAGCTGGGATCGAAACGGCGATTCTTTGTATGGGAGTCGGTTGCTCTAAGAAATAGGCTAAAGACCATGGCCTGTAGTGTCTGTAGCTAGAGCACCTTTCGAGGTCAGAGGAGTGAGGTTTACCTGTAAAGCACTTTGCTAGCTGGCCTCTGTTTCGCTCACCCCCCCTAACCTCACTCCCATCCCGGACAATTCCCAACGTTTAAACCACCAGACCTACTGCACCCAACTAAGTCTAATCTGGGATCAAACAGGCGATTCTTTCTATGGGAGTTGGTTGCTTCAACAAGGAGGCTAAAGCCATGGCCTCTATCGTCAGTTGCTAGGGCACCTTTAGAGGTCAGAGCAGTGAGGTTTACCTGCATAGCACTTCGTTAGCTGGCCTCTATTATACTTACCCCCCCCAAACCTCACTCCCATCCCGGATGATCCCCGCTGTTTAAACCACCAGTCCTACTGCATCCAACCTGGTCGGAGGTGGGATCGAACAGGCAATTCTTTGTATGGGAGTCGGCTGCTTCAACAAGGAGGCTAAAGACCATGGCCTCTAGCGTCAGTCGCTAGAGTACCTTTAGAGGTCTGAGTAGTGAGGTTTACATGCAAAGCACTTTGCTAGCTGGCCCCGAGTACATTAGGAATTTATTTTTATTGTGTGTCAAGGTTTCAGCTCATTCAAGGTCTACAATGTTTTATTTATATAAATATATATATATATAACAATTATATATATATATATATATATATATATATATATATATATAATATATATATATAACAATTATTATTATTATTATTTTTTACAAAATATATCACAGAAATAGTAAAAGAAAAGGTCTACAGATTCTGTCTGTTTGTGTTTTTTTTTCAAATTGTGTTAATCAGCAGCTTTCCAAAGATAACTGTTGATAAAGCACAATTTATGAAGCCTAGAAGATTCCTTTACATTTTAGTTTGTATCCACGTTGTTGATTAAATCTGCTATAAAGTGTTGGCAGAAAATAACTCTCGTTTAGCCAGTTTATGAGGCAGCAGCCTTGTGCAACAAAACTATATTTTCTATCGTTCACTGTGGCAGCCGAGAGTGATAAAACACATAGTTAAAGCACCAATAATGCACATATTTTGCCTTGATCTTGTGATACTAGCACTACAAATCTTTTTCCGAAAGGTAAAAAAAGAGGATAAACATGAAATTTCCCACCCTGTCCTTTTTAAATAACTTGAGCGCACATAGTCATGATTAGACTTGCAAACTAAGTAGGATCTTCCCAGGAGGACTTGGAGGCTGCAGAAGTCCTAATCTAATTTCTTTACAAAATGATGATAATCTTCATGCAAAGCTGATTGCTCACATTTCTCACCATTTCGCAGGGACCCCTTGGAGAACCCGGACCTCCAGGTCAACAGGGGAACCCAGGCATACAAGTAAGCATCCATCTTCAGTCCAATACTGTCAAGTGAAACCTTGCCAGCAATGCAAATGTGCACTGCTAGGTTTAAAAATCTTTGAATAAAGAAGTTGCGTTCTGTTTCAGGGCTTTCCTGGTCCACAGGGGCCTATAGGTCTACCAGGAGAGAAGGTAAACTCCTCAAGTCTTGCTTTATTTCAGTAATAAATCACTGACCTTTGACTTGTTAGTAGATGAGAATTTGCAAAGAAAAGTCGAGTGTGGGCGAGTGACCGTCTTAGTTTGTGCAGATTTATTCTGATTTCCATATGAAACTAGACAGATGATCAATAGCGAAACTTTGCATGCACACACATACATACACTCTCATCTCTCAAATGTGCTTGAGCATAATATAGAAATTGATTGCAGTTAACAAGCTGGGCATGCTGGGTACAAATAAGTTTTTGGTTTGTGGTTTGAATTAGATGTTTGAATATTGAGCGTGTGTTTGTTTTTGTGTGCTGCTTCAAACAGGGCCCTGAGGGCAAACCTGGTATGCAGGGCCTTCCTGGGATTGATGGTCCTCCTGTAAGTATTGTTATTCAAAACCACTAGAGGGGTACATTTTATTTATTTCTTTTTTTATATCCCCACCAGCCAGCAGGGGGCACTATGGTGCATACAGAGACATATCTATTTGATACTGGAAACATTCAATCCAATAAATCTTCACAGCCCAATTTTCATGCATAGAATATTGAAAAAGCGATGATGCAGAGTCCTTAGTCCAGGCCTGGCCTTTTGTGTTGGCTCATTAGCTCTCTCACAGAAACAGGATGTCCCCTAATCAGCCCGCTGTCATGCTAACACCTGGTTATCCTGTTCAAATCACAGGGTCATCCTGGAAGAGAGGGACCCCCTGGGGAGAAGGGACACCAGGTGGGTTGCAATCACAGACACACATACACATCGCTGCTCCACTGACCCGAATAAGCGGTGAAAATTTGAAGAGGAAACAGAGGGAGCCAAGAGTCTAAATGCAGCACCACATAGAAAAGCGCTGCCCTGTTCATGGTCCCCTCTGTCTGGAGCCTTTGTTACAGGCGCTCCAGCTGCAGTCTCTAAATTATCACCGTTCACAAAGCATACCAGCGTGCTTTTGTGCACGCTATTGCAGTAATTGCACACTTGAATCAATCCATCGCCATTGTGTAGTCATTGTTTCGTTTTCACTGTGAACGCTGCTTTATGCTAGCACGCTGCTATTGGCACACATGGCCACTGATTGTTGAAATACTATATAAAAGATGCTGTTAATTGCATATGTTAAAATGGCTTTCTGATAGCACATAGTTGGTAAGTGGGTTAAGTATGTTCAGAAATTCTCTGGAAATGGTAATATATGCTAATTTATGACCGCAGAAGTTACCCCTAGAATGCAAAACTCACTTTTGACCATATTTGGAATGCTCGTGAATATTAGTGAGATCTGCTCAGATGTTCCTCAGCTCCTGTCAATGTCTGCTCTTTCTTTCTTACACATACACACACAAACACAGTGTGAGATACTCTGAAATAAATCTGCAATATCATCATATTTCATTTGTCAGAAAATGAAGTACTTATATTAAGCAGTTTACATGTATTTGTTGCCTCATTACATGTTGCATGTATAATGTACATGTTAAACTACTGTAGCAAAAGGTGCATTTAAAGAGACAAAATGCCTTTTCGGGGGGTGGAAGGACAATAAATGAATGTATAATCCGTATATCCTGCATTTTGTGTTTTGACACGCTGTAAACAGATAGCTGACTGAGAACTGCCCCTTAAAACCCATCACACATCGGATCTTAAGTGCCCCACCACATGTTTTAAAATTTGAAACATTATTTTCTATCAGTGTATGCAAACAGTTGCCACCATTTGGCGGTAAAGTCTAGATTGGATTGCATTTTTTTATGACAGTGTATAACAATAAATAATATTTTTACAGTACTGTGACGATTGGGTTTAGGGTTGGGGTGGGGGTAGGTGTTAAAAAATACAATTTATTGGGTAATTTAATTGATAACATAAATAATACTTGTACAACTACTGTTTTTACATTACTGTAACGGTTGGGTTTAGGGTGAGGGTGAGGGTAGACATTAATAAAATACAATAAATGGGAAATTTAATAAATAATATAAATAATTCTTGTTAACTTCCGGCTGCAATCATGTCCGAACTAGCAACAACCTCATTTGGCATCTCTCTGCATCGCTTAGCAGTGTATTAAAAACAATGTAAAGACATGGCATTGCAGACTTTAGGCTGCGTCCAAAATCCCCTACTACTCGAGTATTTACTACATTCGAATTCGAATTTACTAATCTACCAATACAAAAGTATGTTCTATATAGTACGAATGTAAGTAGTATGAGTGGAACTCAAACATACTACATTTGGCATTTGTCATTATCACATGACCTATCTGCGTCAGTAGCGTCGATTCACTCCCTTTCATGAATTCTTTTGCATGGCATTGTGTGGCATCTCTCGCATAGCATTGGATGCACACTTCAGAATCTTAGATCATCTGGAAACTTCTCACTTACTATTTTTCAAATAGCTCGTATACTGGTTTTAGCTTAATATATAGTATGGAAGTATGCTATTTTGGACACAGCCAAAAAAGGATAGTACACCAGGTGCACCGCTCGGCATCGCACCGTGATACACAGCCTCATGCATTTTTGAATTCTAAACATAGATTTCTATCAGGGTACGCACAACAGTGCCGCAAGTTGGCGGCTATCCGCAGCACCCAGCTATGACTCAGGAAACTGTTCGTATTTCTGCGTGCCACAGAGCGCCATCTGAATACTTTCATATTAAATAACATTCAAATGTTTGCATGCGGTATGCCATACTTCCAACTGTCATGTGCACGCCGTGTTGTGGCTCATCCGGTGTGTGACCCCCTTTAGTCTCTTGCTGCAACATTCATCAACATTCTCACATTTTTCAAAATAAGAGTGCCATATACATACATAGTATTTTTAAAAAGTGATTGTTGTAATATTACTAGCAAATGTCGTGGCTAATCAAATACAATATATAATGACAATAATGGCAATATATTAATGATCCCATGGTCAAAGTAACAGTCAGGGATTTGTTCTGATTGCATGACCAAACAATGGTGTGTGAGGACCACTATTTAATTTCCATGTACTAAACAATTGTTATTCATGTATGCCTACAGTGGGTTACACTTTAAAAAGAGCATTACCGCTGCGACTCATAACACCACCGCACTAAAGGAGTAACAACATGTTTTCAGGTATAACCTCAGTTTGCCACTATTGGGCACAAAGGGACAGGATGTGAAGGGACAAAAATATACAGTAGCTGTAAATACTCTGCTACTTGTAAATGAAGATGAAACAATGAAACAAAACATTATTATTCCTTCATTAATCATTATAAATTTGTTAACAAGCTTTATTATCATTGTAAACTTGTTAAGGATTCATCTTTGTAAGTAAAATTAACACTGAGGAAGGCATTGTGCCGAAACGTTTGTGTCTGTAAATCACCAGAAGAATGTAAGAGGAAAAAATAAAAACAGGACAAAGCAATTACTTGATTAGTGCGAATCATTACCTTTTCAAAGTAAAATTAAAGAAATAAAAGATGACTAAAATGAAAGTACAAACACACATACAAATAAATAGGCCTTAATAAATAAATAAAGCAGTGTTTTGCCTAAATATAGAGACACGTACAGTGTTTGCTATTTTAAAGTGATAGAACTAAGACAGTCAATAAATAAGCTTTTCATTGACATTTTCATTTACATTTTCGTTGTTGATTTTATTTGATTTATTTATCTAATTTTATGTCAATTATTGTACATAAATAGTAAAAGAATGATTCAATAGGCCTAAATACATAGTTATTTAAAGATATTACCAGTGAAACACAGAGAAATTGGCTGGCACATGGTGTAAAAAGCTCTAAGTTGAATGCTACTTCATCAAAAGCATAAAAACAAATTGACCTACTTGTAAGGTATATCTAGATTTTTGTTCTATGGCACCCTTAAATGACAAGTAATGTAAGTGCTGTGTTTTGTCCTTCACTGCCTGAACACTAAACTGATATTGTCTGTTTCTCTACTGTATACAGGGTTTATCAGGAGCACAAGGGCCGGTTGGATATCCTGGGCCTCGTGGAGTGAAGGTGAGTAGCTTTGAGATGCCGGCTTGTTCGGTTTGCACCAAAGACTCTCAAAGACTTTCGATCTAGGATAGTGGACTTTTGATTGACAGTCCGACTGTGTGTGAATGGCAGACGACTGGCTCAGGTAGATCAGTTTAATTCTCCCCGGAAAACCCTTGACAGCGGGAAGCACTCGTGATGGACAGTCGAAAACGCAACAAGCAGGATAGCAAAACCTGTCTGGGCTTGTTTGTGTAGAAGTGCGTGATGTGGTCAAAGAACAAAAAACGGATATACAGTATCTTGCTAGCACATAACCCCTCTTTGATTGTGACATATAGAGTATTATCGTCTTTGTCTATATCCTGTCACAGTGCCTTTTACATTTGTTGCCGTATGTCTTACCTCCAGCATTTTGCAAGCCATGGTTTTTATTACTTTAAACAATCAGTGATGGTGTTCACGTCAAGACTTCATATCTGAGATTCTGTCTTTTAGGTGAACATCTCTTACCCGAGGTTTGGAGATTGTGCAGAGATCCCTGCAGCACACTCTGATATATTTTGTTCTTTTTGAACAGGGCGCAGATGGGGTGAGGGGACTGAAGGGTAGCAAGGGCGAGAAGGTGAGAGAAAATAATAATAATATCACACTTGTTTTGTTATAAAGAAACCAGGAGAAGACAACACTTTCGGTTATCAATGTGGAGATAAGACATTGTGGTTTACTGAACGTGGCTTAACATGATGTATGGTTTTTTCTATGGCTTCTATGTTTTCCTGCTGCACAACTACTGTATGTGGAGCAAAATGAAGGTGTTTCTGCTTTACCCAATTCCTTTTGTCTGTTACAGGGTGAGGATGGTTTCCCTGGAGCCAAAGGTGAAATGGGCATCAAAGGAGACAGAGTGAGTTCATACAAAATATTAATTAATTCATTCATTCATTTTCCTTGGGATTAGTCCCTTTTTCATCAGGGGTTGCCACAGCAGAATGAACCGTTAACTTATCCAGCATATGTTTTACATAGCAGATTCTCTTTCAGTTGAATCCCAGTACTAGGAAACACCCATACACTCCCGTATTTACACTCTTAATCAGAGTATTGTCTTAATTGTATTAAAATCGGATTTGTCGTGTCAATGTAAACGTCTTAGACTCACTAGAACGTTCTATTTAAGTTTGCTTGGGCAAATTGCAGCTAAAATAGCATTACATTAGCCTTTGAGGAACAAGACTGGTCACCCGGACCTAGCAGAACATAGTTACATTGCTGCCTCAAAGACTTTTAAAAGACATTTTACAACACATTAGCAATACTAAAAACACAAACTATTCATTGTTAATAGTAACTTTGTTTTTTAATTTTTGCTCAGGGTGATAATGGTTCTCCTGGAAGTCGTGGTGAAGATGGGCCAGAGGGACCAAAGGGTCAATCAGGACCTTTAGGAGAGCCTGGATCTGCAGGCATTGCTGGAGAAAAGGTTATTCTTGCTTCTAAACCAACAGTCCGTTGGGAATTGTTTATTTACTAAGAATTTTGTTGTGCCTAATTTTCACATTCCATATACAGGGGAAACTTGGTGTTCCAGGATTGCCTGGTTATCCCGGTAGGCAGGGCTCAAAGGTAAAGCATCATTACTGAAATAACAATAACCTGTTTTATATCAAAATTTGCAAGCCGCTGGTCTCAGTCATGCTATGCTAGCATTTGAATATTACAATCTTACTGAGGATGATTAATGGCCATTTACAGCCTGTTTTATTAATAGCTTATCTGAGGCTACAATTATTATTTGGCTTATTTATGGTAATGGGACTTCAGAGGTTAATTTGTGGTTAATTAAATGTAGAGGTTGATTAATGAATGGAATGTGGTAATTGATTAACCTTCGCGTTGGTCCACAGGGATCAGTGGGCTTTCCTGGAACAGCTGGTTTGGAAGGAGAGAAAGGAAAGAGGGTGAGAGGCCAGTGCCGAAGCACACTGTCCGAGGGATTACTTACAAACATACTGTTGAATCATTGCATTTGTGTTTCATTTTTAATATGTTTTCTTTACAGGGACCTGCTGGACAGGCTGGTGCAGATGGTGAAAGAGGTCCAAATGTAAGTCATAAGCTTGCTTGTAAAATAAAAGACCTCAGTGGTTTTACTACATACACATGCAAGGTTTAATGATGAAACAGCCAATAATAATTGATTGGACAATTAGTTTAATCAAGCATACTTTATAAGCATATTTGCACGTTTTGTACTTGTTGTTTGCAGGGTGCACGTGGGGGAAGAGGAGCACGAGGTCCAACAGGGAAGCCTGGAGCCAAGGTAAGAAATCCATCCTTATACAGATAAAGATCCTGTAGTATCCTTGTAAATAGGCTGCACTGTGTGTGTTTAAATTCATCTGACGTCTCTTTCTTTGTCTTTTGCTCAGGGCTCTGCTGGTCATGACGGCCCACCAGGTGCCACAGGAGAGAGAGTATGTGTTATCTATTACAATTCTCCTCATATCACACGGTCAATCTACCAGACTAATGTGAGATTTCACATTTCTTTTCATTGCTGGAGATAAATGAATAATCGCGTTACTTACTCTCACCTTCAGGGCCCTCAAGGACCGCAAGGACGCAATGGAGAGGCTGGGCCAAAGGGACCAAATGTAAGTGACCATAAAATAAAATAAATTCTTTTGAGGGAGTGAAGGAATATATCCTTTTTTTTTTCTTTCTTTTCAGGGCCCTCCTGGAAAAGATGGGTTGCCGGGTCACCCAGGTCAACGAGGAGAGCCAGTGAGTCAATTCATATTTTTTAAAGAGTTGTTTTAAAGATAGGTGACTACAGTCGTGTCCCAAATGGCATCTTTGATGGGCGATTGTGGCGCATTTGATGTGAACTGTGAGCACCTATCTGAATCCATAAATGCCCTAAGACACTCTATGCATGTTGTGGATTTAAGCAATTCAGTTCATGTTTATTTCTATAGCACTTTTACAATGTAGTTGCGTCAAAGCAGCTTAACGTAGAAAATCTAATGTAGTGAAACTGTGTCAGTCCAGTTTTCAGAGTTGAAGTTTAGTTTAGTTCAGTTCAGTGTGGTTTAAATTTCCCTGCTGAAAGTTCAAACATTTAAGAGCAAATCCATCGATGCGCAGCTCCACAAGTCCCAAACCAAGCTAGTCAAAGGCGGGACAGAGGCTAGGAACAAACTTCACCAATTGACGAAAGTGAGGGAAAAAAACTTGAGAGAAATCAGGCTCAGTTTCTAATCTGGCCAAACTTCCTATGCAGAGCTGCAGTCTAGGCACAGGAGGCGTCCATTGTGGAGAACTGCAGGTGTGAGTAGGTCGCCGGTGGGTGATCAGGCTGGCCCATGAGATCAATGCGAAGACTTGTGTGTCACTGTGGTCTTTCAGCAATCTCATGCTCTCCTCCATGACCACCAGAGCATCAGCTAAGGATGTTGCCCGGTCCAAGATTATGGATACCTTGGCATAATTTCTCCAAAGGTCTTGAATTGCATGAATGGTGCTGCATAATCTCAAGGGACCTCTGGATGAATATTGCCAAGTGGAAATGGAGATCAAAGAAAATAATTAGCTTAGCTGCTGTTCATAGTGTATTTAAACACGAGATGAAAAATAAAGAGCTATAAATGAAAATAGTACTTATCTAAACAAACGTTGAAACAAACATATAATGCATATGAATATTTCTAACAAAAGCCTGGTGCATCACGACAGTAGGAGTGTGTTCTACAGGTGGTTTGTCAAGCCCACTTATCTGCGTTGAGCACAGTCATAGATCATACCATTATGTGGTACATTGTGTGTATGCTTTACTAAAAATATAGGTCTTTAAAAAAGTTTTTAAATGAGAGAGTGTGTCTGAGCCTAGGACATTAGCAGGAAGGCTTTTTTAGTGTTTAAGAGCCATAAACGAGAAGGCGCGACCTCCTTTAGTAGCAATGATGACAATTGTCATTTAATGGCTTAAATGTGCTTGTAAGTGCCACTTTGTGCCATTAGTTCCAAGCTAGAGTAGTCCTCTTACCAGACAACCTATGCAGCAGCACCCAAATGTGCGAAAAAGAAAGGACTGAAGTATGCCTATAGGGGGCTTTTTAAACTAACTAAATTACTTTACATAATTTGAAAACAAGATTTGATTTTATAAACAGTGGAAAAGCAATTCTGCAAAATTATTTCTGTTGGATTTATATAAAAAATACTTTTTCATACAGGGATTTCAAGGAAAGACTGGTCCCCCTGGGCCTGCAGGAGTGGTTGGACCACAGGTGGGTCAATCATACAGGCTTGGACGAACATTGCCTTTCTGGTGCATGGTCTTCATTCACTCCTATGAAGCTATGTAACATTTTTTTAGCTGGTTTAATAAAGCTCTCTAAATGATCTCTTATTCCAGGGCAAAACTGGGGAGACTGGACCCACCGGTGACAGGGGCCACCCAGGTGCACCAGGACCTCCTGGAGAGCAAGGTCTGCCAGGAGCTGCAGGCAAAGAAGGGACCAAGGTTAGATATCAGCATTAGAATCATCATCGTCATCATCATGAAACACACCAAACTTATTAATCTAGTTATAACTTACATTGCTGATTACAAGCCATATGTTTCTGCTCATTCAATATGAATAGAGCTCCCAGCATGGCTCAGTGCCTATAAAGATGATGGATGACTCTTAATGAGTGAGAGAGTTGTGGAAACAGAGACCCATCTTTCTGTGTTCTCTGGTCTCCAGGGAGATCCAGGCCCCGCAGGGCAGCCCGGGAAGAGTGGTCCTGCTGGGCGGCGTGGATTCAGAGGAGAAAGAGGCTTACCTGGCATTCTGGTAACACACCTCAAAGCATCTGAGAGAATAGCTTCTTATAATCTCCGCTGTGATGGATGCTGCCTTTACATAACCTTCAACCAATATGAAAAGCTGACTTTGTGCAAAAAAGGCAGATTGTGGTTGTATGATTTTTTAGCATGGATCCTCATATTTTTTTTCTTATTTTTATGCTTTAATAGGGCTCTTCTGGTTTGAAGGGTGGAGAGGGCCCACTTGGTGTTGCAGGGCCAATTGTAAATGATTTTTCTATTGTCTTACACATTTTCCCGTTTGTATGATTTAAAATAAAGTTCACTTTACTAAAATGTTCTGCACAGGGTGCCACCGGAGAGAGAGGATCCTCTGGACCTGCAGGTGCCATTGGCCAACCTGGTCGTCAGGGGGGTGTCGGCCCTGCTGGGCCAATGGGAGAGAAGGGCGAACCAGTGAGATTGAACATAATTTCCCATTCAATGAACATGCATTGCATTGCTTGAGTAACTTCAAGAGTAACAAACAATTACCACTGCTCTTCAGGGTGAAAAAGGTTCAATTGGCCCTGCAGGACGCGATGGAGAACAAGGGCCTGTGGGATTACCTGGACCTGCTGGGCCACCGGGCCCACCTGGAGACGATGGAGACAAGGTACAATTTTAACTTTTTTTTTTTTTTTTTTGCATTTGAACATGTTAATACTTCTTTTAATTTATGGGCATAATGTGCTTGTAAGGGGGAGACAGGTGGACCAGGGCAGAAAGGCAGCAAAGGAGACAAAGGAGAAGGAGTGAGTGTCTATCTCTGCCTTGTCATAAACACTAAATATTGCATGAACTTTCATTCGAGGTATGTAACACCATATCTCTTTATTTTATCTCACAGGGTCCCCCCGGGCCACCTGGGAGCCAAGGACCTGCTGGACAGCCAGGACCACCAGTATGTATAAGTGTGGTCGATGTGTGGGAGCTTGTTTTGAATTCTGCATGTGTTTACAGTCCAGCACTGATGTCTCTTTCAGGGTCTGGATGGAGAGCCAGGGCTCCGGGGACAGCAAGGGATGTATGGCCCTAAAGGTGATGAAGGAGAACGAGGTTTTAAAGGGGCAACTGGACCACCAGGGTTGCAGGTACACCATATGACACATACATTTGTCCTTTCAATGTTGAACAAATAAAACTCATGAAAATGCTTCTAAAACTTTTAAAAGTCTTTTTTGGAATATTTTTTAACTAGACTGCCATTTTAAACCTGCATCCATGAGCAGTTGCACGTTATATTGGGCATACTGACAGTTCCAGATGTCCTTGTCTATTTATTGCATGCATGACTGCACGGTGTTTTCAAAAATCTTAGTTCATTTTCATCCAGATGGGACATAGATTTCTCAGTTCACTGAGGGGGTTAATCCACCTTAATTCTGAAAATGCATGGCTCTAAATTTGGATTTTATTTAGGGAATGCCAGGACCCCCTGGAGAGAAGGGAGAAAGTGGCCATGTTGGATCTATGGTAAGATCCTTAAACTCCTCATTTGAATAATCAGTTTTATTCTCAATAATACCAGTAGCAGTCTTTTATTTTTTTTAAATGTCTTTAACATTTCACTTTACAATTTTCTGAATATGGTGAAAAAAATGGGAGACATAAGTGTGTGAAAAAAAATCTAGCCATCAATAAACCATGAACATATTACTGTATAATTTATTATAAGATATATTTGGATTGGAAGAGCTTTGGGAACCACCTGTACACAACCCTGTATACTGCCTTAGAGACCATGTTAGCATTAGCCGCTATGCTTTATAAGCTAATCATTTCAGGCTTGGCTTCAACAGGCCTTGTTAGCTCGAACCCTTATTAAACAAACCTGAATCCGTTAATCAAGGTTGCTCTAACATCATGCCAGGCAGGCACAGCATACACTTAATAGCACTAAAATATAAAATAAGAATAAGTTGTAGCAGTATTAATAGCAGCAAAATAGAATAAATTAATTATCATTAGGTATCGCGATTAGTCCACCATTCTAAACCTATTCAGCATTACTCTAAACAGGACTGTGTGTGTAGGATGAGAGTCAGTGAAGATCTCTAATACAGTGAGAAATAAGGCAAGCATTAGAGAAGCTCTGTGATACTGGGGCATCATTCATGTGTTTTAGTGTATAAGTGTCAGGCCTGTGTGAGGCGAGTGACAGAAGAGAGAGAGAGAGTGATGTTGGTTCTGAAGTGGAAGGCTGCGTGACAGCTGCTAATCAGATTACCGTGAGCCCGGGCTGTCTAATGAGAGCACTCCTTTGTGACAGTCTTCTCGCGGCTCTGTCAACCATGAAGGAATGCAAAACAAGATTCTCAACGGTTCCACACACTTGCACGATTAGATGAAGTGCATCAAAACTAAGCAAAAACAAAGCCACGAGGCCTCTCTGGGAAGCTCTCATCCATGAGCGAATGCTGTGGATCATGGGATTTCCATGCCTTAGGGAATAGCCACTGAATTTCCCAGTTTTGCCATAAAGAGTTGTCTTGGATTCTGGAGAGTAGGGTGTTGTACATTTTTCAGACTACACATTCAGCCTTGGTGTTGATCCTCGCTGTAGTTTATCCTCCTGGATGCCTCACACAGCACTAATATCTCTCAGTGGAGATTGCGTATGGTGCACCAGCAATAGGTTTTGGCCAGTTTGATTAATGGCTCATGTTCCACCCTCCGCAGCAATACGAGGTATGCCTCAGGAGTTGAGAATTCATGCAGTGTAACTAGAGAATGAAAAAGTGAGATAGTCCTCATTAAAACCCAGACACTGCCCACAGAGAGGAAATCAGCCCGCCTGTAATAGCCTGTCACCACCATGTCAGAGATGTACAAAAAAAAAAAACACCTCTCTGACACAGGAAAAGGTGCTGATTGTACAAAAAGAGGAGGAGGAGATAAGACATATCTAATAATATGTAAGAAATGCTTAATCTTTCTGCTTCTCACCAGGGCCCTCCAGGACAACATGGTCCACGCGGTCCCCAGGGAGCCATTGGAGGAGAGGTAAGTGTCTTAGTGTTTTCCTTCCTGTCTATCACCCTGCTGTGCTGTAGGGTTCAAGTGCAGGACAGTAGATTAGAGCTGATTAGGGCTTGTGTTGTAGTTAAACATCCAAGTGCTGCAGAGACATAATAATGAGTTTTTTTTCGTGACTCCAAAGGATGTGTTCTGTGTATCCACACCAGCATACTGAGAATAGTAACCCCCAGGCGGTTATGAGGTCACATACGACATCTAATTTCTCTTTTCCTCAGTCTTTTATCCTCCCTGTATCTCTTTCTGCCCACCCTGTGCTGATTTTGAGTTTTAAATTATTAACCAGATGTGGGATGTGATCCTTCTGCAAGAGTTATATTTACTTCTCTATGAATGATTAAGGAATATTAGAGTATCATCCCTGAGAGAGTTATATTTACCTCTATTAATGGCCACCTTTGAACATCTCCCATGTGTTAATAATTGAAAAGTGAGAGCACAGAGATAGACATGGCAGTGACCCATACAAGCGCACTCTTACAGAGCTGAAGAGGAGAAGAGATGTGCACCGGGGCTGATTGTGGGCATCTTATGAACATAGCAGATAAGACAGGACGAGAGACGAAGAAAAGCGGCTAGTGTACACCTGCTGGTCATCCATTTGGCTTCACGCGTGCACCTCACTTAAAGGCACTCAGCAGCAAGACTCCAGAGACCAGGGCAGCCACTTCAGTTTAGACTCATCTGAGACATTCAGGCACTACAGCCATAAACGCCTCAGCCGGGAGGAAGCTGAACAATATGGCGTTTTAGCTTAATAAAATGTGATTACATATACACACAGTCTGTGCTTTGGTAGTCTGTAATCTCATCACTCTAATGTCAACAGTGTGCAAGCAGAGGAGACAGTCTTGCATGCATTATGTATGAAACTGACTCTGTTTTGTTCTATGTGGCAAGGGTCCTCAGGGCATGCCGGGCGCAGTGGGCCAGCCAGGAGTGGTGGGAGAAAAGGTAGAGCACTCTCTCATTCTGTATATATATACACAAGTGTTATGTGATTTATGAGGGAGGTTGTGTTTATTTGTTGGAGGGCACTGCCTCTGTAACTACGTAAACATGTAAGCCTAACTATGATGGATGATCGCTTTCATTTTGCTTTCTTCTCTTTGTCTGTCTCTTTCACTTCTATTCTAGGGTGAGGATGGGGAAGCTGGGAATCCAGGAAATGTGGGAGAAACTGGCCTGGTTGTAAGTAATTTATTTTTGTTTTTTCTTTTTATTCAAGTTATTGTTTCATCCACCAATGTATTGTTAAATTCCCTGTTGCTTTTATGTCAAGGGAGAAAAAGGTGAGGTGGGTGAGAAGGGGGATGCTGGCCCCCCTGGGGCTGCAGGACCCCCCGGAATCAGAGGCATACCTGGATCAGATGGACCCAAAGGAAACCCAGTGAGTAGCCATTTTCATAGTTAAATCTGTAATTATGATTTTACTCTGATTCTATTAATTTCCCTCAATAGGGGCCCCTTGGATTCCCTGGTGACTCTGGACCCTCTGGAGAGCCAGGTGTTAATGTAAGTGAACATCTGCATTAGTTCAGTTTTCAAGTTTGACACATTTTGAAGGTGAAATCACATCATGATATCAATAAATGTTGTTTAGGGCATAGATGGTGGACCTGGAGCTAAAGGGGATAATGGCGAACCTGGTAAATCTGTGAGTAAACAAACATTTAGGGATATTGTTAAAAGGGTATATTGATGAAACTAAAGAAGATTCTGTTAACAGGGACCCCAAGGTGCCTCTGGAGAGCCTGGCCCTCCAGGACCCCCTGGACGAAGGGTCAGTATGGCCACTGTTTTGATTGTGTCCTAGATTATTTCTATACGGGAAACTAGTCTAACTACAGGAATATGTCTCCTTCCACACAGGGTCATATAGGTCCTGAGGGAAAAGAAGGGAAGCAAGGAAAAAAGGGGGCAAAGGTGAGTATTCTTGAATAATTTGAGCTTCTAAACCAGGGTTGCCTAAACTTGGTCCTGAAGGGCCGGTGTCCTGCAGATTTTTGCTCCAGCTTGCCTCAACACACCTACATGGATAATTCTAGAAAGCCTAGTAAGGGCTTCATTAACTAGCCCAGGTGTGTCTAAGTTTGATTGAGGTTGGAACTAAACTTTTCAGGACACTGGCCCTCCAGGACTGAGTTTGAGCATCCCTCCTCTAAACACTTGTCTGTTATTATACTCTAACGGTCATTACAATCTTTCTCAGGGCTCTGCTGGTGCTGAAGGTCCGATAGGAAAGACAGGGCCTGTTGGACCACAGGGACACCCAGGAAACCCTGGTCCAGAGGGTTTGCGTGGAATTCCAGGCTCTGCTGTAAGTCTAAGGGAATCTATTTTACAGTGCATAAATCTGCTCTGGATAGCAGATATCTAACCATGTGACTCACCCACGGTTATTACTGACCTCTCTGAACACTTAATCTGTCTTGAACTTATCACACTGTCTGGTTCATCTCTAGGGGGAGCAGGGGTTAAATGGACCCCCTGGGCAAACGGGACCTCCAGGACCTATGGTACGATTTCTACCAATTCTTTTTCTCCCTTATCGATCTCCAACTGTATTAAATAGTGCTCTGCGGAGAAAAGACTAATGATTTTGAACTTGCAGCAAATACTTCCTCCCAGAGAAATTGAACTATGCGACTGGCTTTGTTTTATACTGTATAGGGACCAGCTGGATTACCAGGACTGAAAGGAGATCCAGGCATTAAAGGAGATAAGGTATAAAAGCATCATAAACACTTGACAGTGATTTTTATGGTATCTGACTGCATTACAGATTCATATTTAGTTCATATTTTACATTACACCTAAACAATGTAGCCTGAGAATGTAACAGAACAGCTTAAAAGTGAAGTTTACATCTTTCAGTAAAGTGTAGCATAAATCTCTTAAATTTCAACTACCTATTCTATCACTGTGCTCATGGTGAAATATCATAAATAATTTGTGCTTGGGATATTATGTCTATTAGTAATTGTAATGGTTCATTGCACTAGTCATCAGGGGTTGACATTAACACCCGCCAACCTGTCAAATGCGGGTAGATTTCAGCTGTGGCGGGTTAGACAGACACTCCCACAAGCCACTTTTGCTGGTTGAAAATAATTTTTAAATAATAGTTTTTTGACAATAAGGATGGCCCAATATTCGTGCAAATGTGATCTTAGAATCACATTTCTAAGGCTCAATTCTGGCACCTTACCAGTTCAACCTTTAAATGCTCCCTCTGAGCCAAATAATGAAAACTAACCAAATCTCCTACCACAGCTATGATGAGGACACTCAGATCTACTTAGCCTTCATGCCTAATGAATACAGCCCCATTAACACCCTCTGCCAGTGCATTGATGAAATTAACAGTTGGATGTGCCAAAACTTTCTTCAGTTAAACAAAGAGAAATCTGAAGTCATTGCGTTTGGGAACAGAGATGGGGTTCTCAAAGTAAATGCATACCTTGGCACTAAGGGTCAAATAACAAAAAACAAGGTCAAAAATCTTGGTGTGACTCTGGAGATCTGAGTTTCAATAGTCATGTCAAAGCAGTAAGTAAATCAGCATACTATCATCTCAAAAACATTGCAAGAATTAGAGGATTTGTTTCCAGTAAAGACTTAGAAAAACTTGTTCATGCTTTTATCAGCAGCAGGGTGGATTACTATAACGGCCTCCTCACTGGCCTTCCCAAAAAGACAGTCAGACAGTTGCAGCGCATCCAGAATGCTGCAGCCAGAAATCTTTGAACACATCAATCCTAACATTAACCGTGTTAACTGTATGTCTGGTTATCTGGGAACTTTAACCAGGACAGATCACTGTGCATATTTTAGAAAGATGACAACAGTTCTTTTTTAAATTTATTTATTTATTTTTAAGAAAGATTTTGTTGAATTAAAAAGTGCATGGATACGGCGATGTTTTGCTTGTTTTGACACATTATTTGAAATTTGTGGCCAAGAAATAATAATTTATTTATTTTTTGGTGTGCTCAGAGATAAATTTGGTAAGTCCTTAGTTTTGAGCCCCCAAAAGTCATGTGAAATTAAAAATGTGACCCAACCCATTTGCTCATACACATTGAGCAAGCTCATACACAACACACACAAAAAGTGAAATGAATGAGGAGGCATGTGGACATAAAACAAAATCTAAATCAAATAATTTTAGCACGTAAAAGTCAAATGTATGCATATAAAATACAGTATATTTCACCAATAACAAAATGTGGTTAGTGAAAATGGCAAGTGGAATACTACTAGCCATAGTGGCTGATGATCAAAAATGTTAATCGCCAGCCCTGCTAGTCATATATATTTAGCTCTTTTGTTCTTTGTGTTGTCTAGGGTCACGGTGGGCTTATTGGTCTAATTGGACCACCAGGAGAAATGGGAGAGAAAGGAGATCGGGGCCTGCCTGGGATTCAGGGAATACAAGGAACCAAAGGAGATGGTGTATGTATACATCACTGCAGTTATAATCCATATTTAGCTTCAGATTATTTGTTCTGTGGTTTTTTAATGTGTATGTATAAATTGTTAGCAGTTGCAATATTCAAAATCACAAAGCCAGTAACAAACTCACAGAGCCAATGTTAAGAAGTCTTCAAATGTAGGATAACGATTAGAAAACACTTCTAATTGCCAGTACACTTCACAATGTTAAAAGTACTTGAATTGTCTAAAAATCGATGGTTAAATGTTGCTCAGTAACAAAATATTTACCCTTAGAACCACATAGAAATTGTATCTTGGTTGTGCATGTTTTATTCACACAAATAAACCACTTTGCTCAATTCAAGGCAATGATGTTTGCCACTGGCTCTGCCTTAGAGTTGCTCAGCTCACTAATTTAGACTTATGCACCCTCCAGAAGATTGTTCTCTACAATGATTGGTATATTATAGTGTCTTTCCAAAGAGACAGAAAATCAATTTCCTTGCTGGAGGAATAACTAACCTATCTCAACTTAAGCATCTGAGTCTTTAGACCATTTTTTAAGACATGTATTTTTTAAATTATGTTGATAATAGGGTGCTGGTGGCCCCCCTGGCCCTACTGGCCCTCCTGGACCCCCTGGGTTGTCTGTGAGTTGCTTTTTTAATATGAATTCCTTCTTTATTCTCCATTTATCGATTGATCTTTAGTTTTTTTGTGGACAGTAACTACTTTTAAAGGTGAATGTAAAAAATTTTAAGTGAAGAATATTGCCTTTTTTTCATTGCTGTTATTCTCCTTTATAGGGTGCAATAGGTGAGAAAGGATCTAAAGGGGACCAGGTTGGTATATATTTATATATATATTTTTATTGCAATCTTATTTTTCAGCCTCTCTCTGTCTATATGCTATTTGTTTGTTCTGATCTGAGCTCTCGCCTCTCTTATGAAACCTGAGTTAAATATATTGGCAGTGCTTGAGTTGTATCCTGCTGCTCCAACTTGGATAATCCCTCTGAACGAATCGCCATATGAAGCGCTGAGTTGGCAGGTGCCTTTGAGGGATGTGCCAAGTTTCGGGATGCCTGACTAAACTGTTTATGTTTCTCTCCCCTGAAAGGGAGCCATTGGTGCAAGAGGAGATACAGGACCTGCTGGGCCACCTGGACCACCTGTGAGCCATCATAAAGTCTCCTTACTTTTCCGTCCTTTACTTTTTATCTTGTCTCCTCATATCTCCCATCACTCCATTTCTTCAGGGCCCTCCAGCCGCTATGATTGAGCCACTGCCAATCAGAGAGGGGCGCAAAAAGCGAAGGAGACACTCAAATCGACAAGGAGCCGAGTCCAGGGCAGAGGCTGAGGAAGAGGAAGCGGTTCAGCTCAACATGGAGGATTTCCTACAGGCAGATGAAGCTCTGGATGAGCCGGAAGGCATGGAGGAGGTGTTCGCTTCACTCAACTCAATGAAAACAGAGGTGGAGCTCATGAGGAAACCTCTCGGGACCTTTGAGAGTCCTGCCCGCACATGCAAGGAGCTGATGTTGTGTCACCCCGATTATAAAGACGGTGAGCGAATTTACACACATTTCCCTATAGCTAATGCAATGCTTTCATAGGGGGGAGTCACTTAGAATGCCTGCTGATTGTGCCTGTGCTGGTTTATTTGCATACGCTGTCTGTTCACGAAAGGAATTATGCAGATCTAAGCTGAATTGAATTTGCACAATGCAATTCACCATCTTGCAGGCCAGAAATGAGGGTTTGGTTGTGGAAGACGCTATAGACTACCACTGTATGACACACTTTCTTGACTCTAACATTACTCTAGTCCGCTGAGATCTAAATAACTGAATCAATGTTTTAAAAAACAAAATGTGCTCTTCTCTGCACTACACTTTTTTCAGTAAACACTCACTGGCAGCAATTTAGGTATGTAGACATGGTCAAGATGATCTGCTGCAATTCAATCCGTGTATCAGAAAGGGGAAGTAAGGTGAATTAAGTGACTTTGAACGTGGCATGGTTGTTGGTGCTAGACGGACTGGTCTGAGTATTTCAGAAACTACTATCTATTGGGATTTTCACGCACAACCATCTCCAGGGTTTACAGCGAATGGTCTGAAAAAAAGAAAATATCTAGTGAGCGTCAGTTCTAATGCCTTGTTGATGCCAGAGGTCAGAGGAGAATGGCCAGACTGGTTCAAACTGATAGAAAGGCAACAGTAACTCAAATAATCACTTGTTACAACCAAGGTATGCAGAAGAGCATCTCTGAATGCACAACATGTTGAACCTTGAGGCGGATGGGCTACAGCAGCAGAAGACCACATCGAGTGCCACTCCTGTCAGCTAAGAACAGGAACCTGAGGCTCAACAAAATTGGACATCAGAAGATTGGAAAACATTGCTTCGTCTGATGACTCTTGATTTCTGCTGCAACTTTCGGATCGTAGGGTCAGAATTTAGTGTCATGAAAGCATGGATCCATCCTGCCTTGTATCAGGCTGCTGTTGGTGGTGTAATGATATTTTCTTGGCACACTTTGGGCCCATTAGTACCAACAGCTGCTGATCATGTCCATCAGTGACCACAGTGTACCATCCTCTGATGGCTACTTTCAGCAGGATACCGCACCATGTCATGAAACCAGTCATCTCAGACATGACAATGAGTTCACTGTACTCAAATGATCTCCACAGTCACCAGATTTTAATCTAATAGAGCATCTTTGGGATGTGGTGGAATGGGAGATTCGCATCATGGATGAGCAGCCGACAAATCTGTAGCAGCTGCGTGATGCTATCATGTCAATATGATAATCTCTGAGGTATATTTTCAGTACCTTGTTGAATCTATGCCACAAAGAATTAAGAAAGTTGTAAAGGCAAAAGGGGGTCCATCCTGGTACTAGTAAGATGTACCTAATAAAGTGGTCGGTGAGTGTGTAGTATATCAAAACAATATTCAAATTTTGACTTGACAAATCTTCCTTTGTTTTGTTAAAAAAAGCACTTACTTTGATAATACGTTTTTGGTTTTACTCGAAGGGATACAGAAAAAAGCTGACAATTTACTCACTTATACTCACTAAGTGGTTCCATACCTTTATTAGTTTTCATTACTACTTATTAGTTTCCATCTTTTTTCAAAAAGTATTTTTTTAGGGTTCAAGAGAAAGAAAGAAAGAAAGTCAAGTGAAGTGTCAATAAATGCTGGCAGAATTTTAAGTTTTGGTTGCATTATTTCTTTAATGTGTACTTAATGTGTACTTATCCAAGGAAGTACTGGGTTATATAAGGTAACAACGTGGGTTAATGTTGTTGCGGCAGGACGTTATGTGCTGAAGCACAGCGTGTACATTTTTAAGCTTTCTGCATTTCTCCCATTTAAAATGAACTTGATGCTTGACGCATTCTGAAATGGTCTTTTGAAGAACACGTTTTCCTCACGAACCGCATCTGATAGAAGTGGCATCAGCTTTCACACACATCTTTCGAAATTAACCTTGTGCATCACAAGAACACTTCACGACTCACTCAAAATGGTTGAGCTGACCCACTTTCAGGTCAAGACCCACCAGTTCAGACACACTGCATTAGCTCATGCATGAATATGATTTCTGCCTGGGTACTGTAAAATGGGAGGAATTTGACAACTCCCATGATTCCATACTTGGTCACGATATCATCAAACTACACCTTTGTTTGTTTTGTATATGCACCCTCTAGTGGTGAAAACTTAATATTGTGACTGATATGTTGCAGTCTTGCTGCAATTTTTCCTTTAAGCCAGGGGTGTCAAACTTAAATCCTGGAGGGCCGAAGCCCTGCACAGTTTAGTTCCAACCCTGCTCCAACAAACTTACCTGTAGGTTTCAAACAAGCCTGAAGGACAATTGAATTTTGAGAAAAAAAAAAAGTGTTAATTGTAATGGATGCAGGGTTGGACTTCCAGGTATGGCCCCCATTGAAACTCAAAACATTCTCTTTCTATATTTTTTTTCTCTGTACATTCGTTTATTATTATTATTATTATTATTATTATTATTGTTAATAAGCTGCATGTTAAAATATATATTTAAAGTGGAACCTTTATCTTCTGAATGTAAAATTAAATACATTAAATTGTTCCCATCGCTACTGAACATATTGAACAAGTTACTAAAGATGCAACAGCAAAAACATTCGGCACTGTCATTTTTCACATTGTATAGTAATGATGATCGGCTAATCTTGTCATATGAATTGAATAATATTAAATGATATTGAATAATAATACATATTTCTTTAATTTAAAAAGCCTCTTTCTTAACAAGCTCACAAACGTTCTACTATTTATGGGGGCTGCCGATTTTGAAAAGAAGTAATTAATTTATTCAATAATTTTCTTTGTCCTTCCACCTGCAACTCATCTCTGGGAAAAATCCATACACACTCATTCACACTCATACACTACAGACAGTTTAGCCTACCCAGTTCACCTGTTCCGCATGTCTTTGGTCTGTGGGGGAAACCCACACGAACGCGGAGAGCACATGCAAACTCCACTAAGAAATGCCAACTGACCCAGCCGAGGCTTGAAAAGAATAACATTAAAATCCTAATGGTTATAGGCAGATTTTACAACATATAACACATTTATAAAAGAGCTATATTCTTAACATAGGCTTCTTGGCATTGGTCGGGCCCCCTAATTCCATAAGCAGCTTCTTTCCAGAATGGGTGTGTAATGTTTACATAACAAAAGCTTAAATACTGAGTAAAGTTTGACTGACTAATTATTAGTTATGCCTAAACCCAGTAATTAGGTATTTGTAATTAGTTACTGTGATGCATTTCTTTTCCAACATGATTTAAAGGGGCACCTATTTTACCATTATTTGTGTAAGATAAGTTGTTGGTGTTTCCAGAATGTGTTTGTAAAGTTTCATCTCAAAATACCCATCAGATTATTTATTATAGCCTCCAGAATATGCACATTTTGCTGTCTGAATACATTGTAGCTGTTTTTGTGGCCTGTGGCTTTAAATCCAAATGAGCTGCTTCTTCCTGCCCACCATTCCACATGCATGAAACAGACTTGAATGAAGCTAAGGTACAACTCTTTGTTCAAAAATACCAAGTAAGTTTATTCGATGTATTTGTGGTGGAGCTTATTTAAGCCTTTCTGAAATTAGTCTCACACAAATGCCGTTTGCTTTGATATGTGTGTGTGTCTGTGTGTGTGCGTTTACTGACACCATGCAGCCATAGTGATTATAGCAGTTAAGATTTACATAGCCATTTTACTGTCTATGTTGTTTTAAAAACGTTTAAACTTATAAAAATCACAGAGAGATGTAACAGATATTTTAATCCCTTTTTGTTTGCGAAAAAAAAAAAAATGCTCTGTGGATGTGTGTATACATGTTACTAGCCCCTTCCACACAGTAATACTGGTAAATATCCGTAAAATTTCCGCAACGACTTTACTGGTAAATGAAAAACAACGCTGTTTACACAGTTGAGGACGTTACAGAATTTTTCCGCAAAAGACCATTCAAAAAACCAAAATACCGGTAAATTCTGACATCATTAATCAGAAATGACCTCTAAACGGCTGGGCTTGTATTTGTAAACATTTGACTACATTACAAACTCTGTGGATGAATCAGTATTGTGAACAACTTCGTTGAAAGCATATAGAGAAACACTTTCGCTTGTCGAGATGTACATGATATGTGTGTGTGCTGGCGCTCAACAGCTGCTTCATGGGCACAAGCATGAGAGCTTGAAGGTAAACAAACAACGACTTATTATCAGTATTTTATCTGTATTTTTTACATAGTTGGCATTAAGAAGGAACATATAAACGTTATCTGATTAACTTCTAGCGGCTAAATGTGTCTGGAAATATATTCACAGGCTTTTATTCTCATAAACCAGGCGGACATGAATGCGTCTGACTGTTCTGATTGACCAAAGAAGACGTCTCGCGATTAGGTGGATGGGGAAAACCGCACTGCTATGTCACATTGTGGTGGGCCTCAAAATCACTGAGATTTGGGTCCTATTCTGACGTCAGGAAATGTTAAAAAGAGACCTGCTGGATTTATATCACTCCAATATGACAGTGGAGACACTATAACTACACTCAGTTCAATCTAACTATAAACTATGAGAAGGACGTTGTGTTATGGGTTATGTTAGGAATAGGTTTAATGACATGGATAGATTATGGGCTCATGTCTTAGCATAGGTGTAGGTCAGCAGTGAAATTATAAATGCACTTGCATAACTAAATAATTTACACCACATATGAATAAGTAGATTTTCAAGTATATAATTTAAAATGTACAAAAAAGAAATGGTTTATTTCAGTTTACAATTTTATTGTATTAATTTCCATATTTAATCACAATTTTCTCTTTTTATAGTCGTCAATGTATATAATTTATTAATTTATATTTTTAGAAAAGGTGTTATATTGTAATATATATCATTATAAAGATATGATATGACTTGCACTGTGTTAAGAGATTTTTGTCATATCACCCAGCTTCAGGCTATCTTATGGAATTTTAGGGCAGTCAGTGTTTCTCCTACTAGTAAACTAGTTTCCGTGTCAGAAAAAAATGTTGCGTCAACCAGATGGAAATCAGAAAAAAATATCTGCAGAGCCAGGCAAAGGTAAATAGATTATGCTTTTAGCCATGATGTCAATGTGTGACCCTTGTCAGGTAACATCAATCGCAACATAGTGTACATTCAGCCAAAGCCTCTTCTAATTATCTGCATTTTATCAACTGCAAAACTTCTACCAGATGCCATTGATGCACATCTATTTTCATAAGTGGTACTCTCTCTCTCTCTCTCTCTCTCTCTCTCTCTCTCTCTCTCTTTCTCTCTCATTCTCACATGCGTTCTGAGTGGCATCATTTAGTATTTATTTCCAAACATTTGTTTTATTTTATTCCTGACTAAACATGACAGCAAAAGTGTGCTCTGATTTGTTCCTATTGTAAGCTACTTGATGCATTAGACTTTTAATGAGCCATTTGATTTATAGAGAGGATACAGAACAAAAAGGTTTTGGAGAATAAATGTAAATGAATTATAAGGGTTTTATAGACTGGATATAAACATACACTGCCTGGCAAAAGTCTTGTCATCTATCTCAGTTGTAAGAGCAACAAATAATAACTTAATTTCTGGTTGATTGTTTGGAAAAATGGCAGAAGATTGATGAATCGTGTTGAACTGCATCCTAATCATCACGAATACAGCAGAAGACCTATTGCAGGGGTGTCTAAACTTGGTCCTGGAGGTTCTGTGTCCTGCAGATTTTAGCTCCAAGCTTAACACACGCAAAGATGGTTCTTGAAAGCCTAGTAAGAACTTGATTAGCTAGCCCAGGGGCGTCTGATTGGGGTTGGAACTAAACTTTGCAGGACACCGGCCCTCCAGAACCGAGCTTTGACATGCCTGACCTATTGGAACCCGCAGGACCCAAGATTCTCATAGAAATCAGTCAAATTTGGTGAAAGAAAAATCATGGATTGGGTTTACAATCAGTACGGGGGCGTGCAAGAGATTTGCAGAGTTAATGGCAACATTAACAGCCTGAGGAATCAATACTTTTGTGCTGCCCATTACATTACAAACCACAAACTCTTCAGCAGGATAGCTCTCCTTTTCATACTTCAGTCGCCACATTATAGGATACCAAGATTGGCCTGCCCAGTCACCAGAGATGAACATTGTTGAGCATGTCTGGAGTAAGATTGAGGAGGCATTAAAGATGAATCCAAAGAATCTTGATGAACTCTGGGAGTCCTACAGAACCACTATCTTTGCAATTCCAGACTTTTTATTAATAAGTTATTTTAGTCATTGCAGAGATGTATGGATGCAGTCATCCAAGCTTATTGGAGTCATACACAATATTAATTATTTTTCCACTGCACCATGTCTTCATACTTCATATAATCAAATCAAATTAAATCAAATCAAACCTAATCAAATAATTAAAAATCAAAGCATGATCATATTTTAATTTGGTAAAATAAGTGCAATCTAGAGGCATTTGCCTTTCATACGAGCCACTTCTGATAACAAATGATCAACTAGAAGTCAAGTTATTATTTTTTGTTCCTAAAACTTGGATAAGCGACAAGACTTTTGTCAGTTAGTGTAATTTATTGCTCTGTAGATATCCCAGTTATCAGTTTTTATGTCACAAATACAGCTGCAAAAGTTTGATAATAGACACCATAAAATAAGTCATCTTAGATAGTCGGAAATTAAAAATATTTCTTGTGAAATAGCATGGTTTGAACTAAATGAAGGCCTTTTTTGCATTTACATGCAGTTAATTTTCAATCAGTTTCATTTTAATTGTAATTTTTAAAGATTTCTTAGTTGTGAATGCTGTTTGACCTTGACAAATATTGTAACACTGTGTTTTAGGACATCAGTAATGATTCTAATTTACATACTTTGTGTTTATATAATAATAAAAAACCTCTGAAAAACTTTGAATTGTAAATTCTCACATTATTCTACCCAGCCAAACATGTTTTTAACCAAATGATCCTCCCCCTTTTAGGTGAATATTGGATTGACCCAAACCAAGGCTGTCATCGAGACTCCATCAGGGTTTTCTGCAACTTCACGGCAGAGGGGGAGACCTGCCTGCACCCAGATAAACGATTTGAAACGGTGACCATACTCCCGTACACCGCACACGTCTTCATGCAGTCTCAGTTCAGCAGGCCTTCTGGGGTCTGGAGGAAAAAAAAACACGTCTGATCTGTCTACGTGTCTCTCAATACAGGTGAAGCTGGCCGCCTGGAACAAAGAAAAACCGGGCAGTTGGTACAGCCAGTACAGAAAGGGCAAACAGGTACTTTTCTCTTTCAACTGCGAACATGTATGCAGCACCAACTCTGAATCTGTACTCATTTTGACTCTCAATCATTTGTAGCCGATAAACAAAAAAAAGGGCATGGTTTATTAACGGTGTGCTGTCTGATGCAATAAATAGAGCAGCTGTTATGCAGTCGTTTTACTCTCAAATTAGTGGTGAAAAAATAGTGAAAGAGACTGTCTAAGCTGTCAAGCAATCAGCTGAGATGCATCACTCAATGAGTGCCTGTCTTTGATGGAAGTAAAAAAATAAATGCTCTGTCTGGCCTAGAAGAAGGGGTATGATGGAATTTATATGCGGCTATATCTGAAGCGCCTCGGGCCAAACTCTCTTGAGTGCACGCTAGCAACCTCCATCCGTCTTGACTCATTAAATGATGCTTGAGACTTACAGCGAAGGTCTGTCTCCTTCGAGAAGCATGACATCTGACCTTGTTATGAAGATTTAGGTAGGCAGATGTCACTCTCACCTGGCTTTATTAGTAATAAACTGTAAGAGTTTGCCTGGATGGTGTGCGATAAATATGTCTACGGGACTTTGATTAAGCTGAGTGATTCTTTTTTTACCCATGATGCAGTTCTCCTACATTGACACTGAGGGAAACCCAGTTCCTGTGGTTCAGATGACCTTCTTGAAGCTCCTCAGTGCCACAGCGATGCAGACGTTCACCTTTAGCTGCCAGAACTCCATCGGCTGGTACGATATGTCGAACCATAACCATCAACATGCCTTACGGTTTCGAGGTAGCAACGATGAGGAGATGACGCAAGACAAATCGCCCTTCATTACTGCGCTTTATGATGGATGTCAGGTGAGGTGTTTTATTGAGTGACTTGACAATGCACAGCACTGGTGTTCGACAGTCATTCAGAGTTTGATGTTTGTTTCAGTTTTTTGGTTACACTGACTATTTTTTTTATTTAGTAGCTTAGTAACATTAGTTAGGGTGCTTTCACACCATAGATATATACACTAGATATCGCATACGGACCCTGAGAATGTGTCAGTAGCGCCGCCATATTTGTACAGTCCTCCCAGGACAAGTGTCATTCAGCCACACTAGTCAAGACAGTGTTAATACGTGGATATGCTGGACTTTAGCACTGTCTACGGGTGTAGTAATGTGCAAACAAAGAAAACAAAGCACAAAGGCAGAACATTTCATAAATAAGATTTAGTTTTTTACGTTTTTGTATGTTATGAACTTTTCTCCTCAACAGGTAACGTTATTGATGATAATACAGTCACTTACTGCATTCACCATAAGGCAAAGTAGCACCAGCTCACACTAAACACTGGCCTTGTGGTAGTTTTGTTGAATAAAATCAGCAAACAAATGCAAAAGAAATATGACAATGAGATGCTGCGGTGCCAGAAACATGTATTATTGTCGGCTCAGTGAACGAGTTATTCATAACGGAGATTCATTCACAAACGAATCGCTCCCTCTGTCAGCATGAGAAGTGAAAGCAGAAGGTGTTTCAGGACACGGATTAGATCAAATTTAACAGGGAGGGTGGATAGTACATTTCCACACACACAAACACAGGCTTTTTTTTAGGAATGCCTGTGTAGTCACTGGTCCATCAATGTAAAAAAGTGATGTAAAATTATATGTTTCGTAATTAAAAAAATAATTGCACACTGACCTCCGAGAAAACTCCTGATCATAGACATGTGTGTATATATGTGTATTTTTCTGGCTCTGGATGGGCACAGTCCTACATTGCAGCTTGGTCCCGCATTCATTTCAAAGGAGCGCTACCCTATACTAAAATGGCGGCTCTATTGACGTATTCCTTCTAATAGAAAACAACAGGGTAGGTGACATCTAATGTATATATCTATGCTTTTACACTAGCACTTTTGGTTCTTCAGATTTCGGCATGTTTAGCTAGAATGAACGATGTCTTCTGAACTCAAGTGCACACTCGAACCATACCTGAGTCCACCTGAAAGAGGTGGTCTAGAGTCGAGTTTGTGTGAACTCTGGTATGGTTCTTTTCTGATATGAATGCAATCATACGAAATAACGAAAGTGAACCACCAACAGTACAACACAATTTAGCTTATATAAAGTTCATTGATGTGTGTATGTCTGTGTATTACCTACCTTGGTGACAAGCAGGACAGACTCAGTGCAAACAGTGATAATATCTGCTTGTCTCCACCAAAAACGACTTCTGCAGACATGTGATGTTCTGAACGGTTTTAATATTTTTTGGCAGCAGATATACGCAAGTAGCTTTCTGTGTTTTTGTTTTGGTAACAAAAGCGAAAGATTTAGTAAAAACAGAATGACAGTGATTTGCGTATATTACCATTTTGGAGCTTTCGTGGCTGTCACCTAGCAGCAGCTTGATGATGCGAGCGTACCGGGGTTTAGAAGGATAAAAAGACCATGTGAACACAAACCAGCTGAGAAGGTGGCAATGGGGGACAATCCAATTTGGGTTCGGTCCAGGCAACTGAACCAAGTGTGAAAGCATCCTTTAAGTTGTAACAAGCTTGCCTTATTCTGTAGTTAAATCTAGTATGAGGGTTAGTTTACAGTTATTTACATGTAATCATGCATCATTTGTTGTTATTACTATATTTATTAAAATTTTTTCAGTCATATTTTATTACATTATATTTCATATTTCCAGTAAAGTCAGAATTATTAGCGCTTCTGAATTATTAGTCTCCCTGTATTTTTCCCCAATTTCTGTTCAACTTAAAGATTTTTCGACGCATTTCTAAGCGTAATAGTTTTAATAACTCATTTCTAATAACTGATTTATTTATCTTTGCTATGATGGCAGTACATACTGATTTACTAGATATTTTTTTAAAACACTTCTATTCAGCTTAAAGTGACATTTAAAGGCTTAACTAGGTTAATTATGTTTACTAGACAAGTTAGGGTAATAAGCAGGTTCGTAAACAGCCTGGTGAAAGGAGTGGTGCTTATTTCTCAAAGAGTGGACCATTTTTGCAGTTATATATCTCATTTTCTATTTAATTAGGATATTAATTATAATTTAATAAGTATTAATTAGACGATGCGGTGGCGCAGTAGGTAGTGCTGTTGCCTCACAGCAATAAGGTCGCTGGTTTGAGCCTCGGCTGGGTCAGTTGGCGTTTCTGTGTGCAGTTTGCACGTTCTCCCTGCGTTCACGTGGGTTTCTTCCAGGTGCTCCGGTTTTCCCCACAAGTCCAAAGACATGCAGTACAGGTGAATTAGGTAGGCTAAATTGTCCTTAGTGTATGAGTGTGTGTGAATGAGTGTGTGTGTGAGATGGGTTGTGGCCGTAAGGGCATCCACTGCGTAAAAACATCCCGGATAAGTTGGCGGTTCATTCCGCTGTGGCGACCCCGGATTTATAAAAGGACTAAGCCAAAAAGAAAATAAATGAATGAAAATAATAATAATAATAACAACAATAATAATGTAAAACTTCACAATTTTTCTAGCCTCTCTTTTAAAAAGGTACATTTGAAATTTCATGAATAACAACAATAGACTTCAAGTGTATTTATATTAAAATTATTCATCATATGTTCTTAAATAACTCACTTTTTGGATCCATTCAGCCGATCTGACTGGAGCACTTTTAGCTTAGCTTAGCATAAATCATTGAATCGGAATTAGACCATTAGCATCCCGCTCAAAATATTCCAAAATGAAAAGTTTTGATCAATTCCTTGTTTAAAGCTTGACTCCTTTGTATCTACATAATGTACTAAGACTGAAGGGAAATTAGTTTGGGTGTAACAAGCAAGGTCCAAACTGGGGACTATTTTCAGGCACTGTATTGACCTTATTCTTTAATGCGAAAGTGTGCCCGTTTCCATGATTGTTTTAGAACTTGACTAGGAATAATAAATGCCAGAAAATGTTCAACCTGCTTGCTCTACAAACAAGTGTGTCCATGACTATACACTAAAAGTTTGCAACATTAAGCAGCTTAACAAGCCATTTTGAACGTCTAAAAATCAATGGAAGTGAATGAGAGAGGAAGCCTTGAGCCAAAAAAAGATTCCAATGGCTGCGTTCACACATACATGAAGAATAAGGTCAATAATATCATTGCACTTGATGCAGCCATGAATATGGCAGCAAAGTCCTTTAATCATCACTTTAGGTGTCTGAAGAACTTAGTAATGCCATCAGTGTGTTTGTTTGTTTGTAAACACTAATCCGTACAGAAAGTATTCATTCAACATGTCTTTAGGAAAAACATAAAAAACTCCCACTCTTAGTTTCTTGGAGTTTTAATGAATTACTAAATTAGTCTTTCGTCTGCAGCAAACGAGGTGCTAAAAACAATGAGAAGCCACTAATTCTAAAATAGCACCCAAATAAGCTTATTTCAGCAGGAGTTTAATGCAGACTCAAAATGCTCAGCAACTGATTTCAAGAGAATAAAAATACACTATAAAAAGCCTTAAGTAGGCACTTCAATTAAGAAGCAAGGGTGGGCGGTATGACCATAAGGTTACCATTCTTCATGGTAAAGATATATTTTTAAATTATACTATGGATATTATTGGATAAGTATTCATTATTTAAATGGGTAGCTATTCTAGAAAATGATCAAAAATGCTTTGCAATTAAGTTTCTTATGTTATTGTTAAATATAGTAGATATGTCAAATATGGTTTGCCAGTATTTTTCCAAACTCCTTTTAAATGAGTGATCTTTGCTGTTTGTGTTTTTGAGAAGTGCTCATTTTCAGGTTCATTTACAGAGTCAGGTTTGCACTTTTTATTCCCCATAAGTGTTAGCTTAACAAAAAAATAATAAAAAAAAAATAATAAATCTGACGTGATTTTATGACCCCAATTTATGCTTTGTCCTTGCATAAAACTAACTTTTTCCTCTTTTTAAATGTAACAGCACCTCCTGAGTACATTTCTCATGGTGCAAAGCAAGCACTAAGAGCCAGCGGGAGGCTGCTTGGGAGCGATAATGTAAAGAAAAGGGATTATAAGAGCAGATACCAAATTAAGCTCTGTAAGATTGGTGTCATATTCAATAAGTCACTCCAATTTTCATATGTTTTGATCAGTATATCAAATAAGAATAAGCATTTTCTGACACAACTTCCTGTTACTTTTGTATTTGACTGTAAAAATTTTGATGACAAAAAATAATGACAACACGTGTTTTTATGTTACTTTAACTTAATTTAATACTATTATCAGGTTTCAACAATTGTTTTAACTATACAAAGAGTGATATAATTTAATTAGTCATTCATTCATTTTCCTTTGGCTTAGTACCTTTACTCATCAGGGGTCGCCACAGCGGAATGAACTGCCAACATATCCAGCATATGTTTTACGCAGCGGTCTAACTTATTTACTTTGAGATGACTCAAAAGAAAAGTTGTGTTACGGGGTGATCATTAGGAACTGGGGGATGCTATTGGTCAGCAGAGGCTGATTAACTTAATGTGGGATATTGTAAACAGTTATTCTATTCTCACATTCGTTGTTTCAAGTCAGTAATCCAAAATAGTTCATCTAACTAAATCACAAAAGTTAAACTCTGATTGTTGGTCTTACTTCAAGCATTCAATTCAGAACATACACACACACACACACACACACATACATACAAACACACTGCACATGAGTAAGCCACACCAGCCCGATCTCACAAGGAAATTTAATTATTTTAAGCTTTGATAGTTCAGTGGATAATTCATATGATTTGTACGAGTTCAGACGTTGGAAAATTTAACATTTTTAAAAAGAAGATGTGGCACCCTACCCCACCTCTAAACCCAACTGTCATTGGGAAATCAGCAAATCATACTAAATGGTATGAATGAGAATGTTTCAATTCATACCAATTAGCCACTAAATCGAAAAGTTCTGAATTTCCGTAAGACTGTGTTGGCCACACCCACATATTAATATGTTGCAATATTGACCTTATTCTGCATTATTATTGTGAAGTGCACTTGTTTTTGTGATTGTTTTAAAACTTCTAATTCAGTTGCCTATGGGAGAAAGGACTGTGATTAAAAAATGACTAAAAACGGTCAAACTACTCACTCCACAAAGTGTTTAAAACTCTACATAAATATTATATAAGAATATATCAGTTTGCAATGTCAAGGAGCACAACAAGCTGTTTTTTTTTTTTTTTTTTCTGTAGACCTTCGAAAAAAAATATTGCTTAATAGGATTAACAATATTGACCTTAAAATGTTTTTTTAAAAATTAAATCTGCTTTTATTCTGCTGAAATAAACGAATAAGGGCTCTATCATACACAGTAAGCACACAATAAGGCGCAATATGTGTTTGGAGCGATTTGTTGCTATTTTCAGACCAGCTCAGCTATAATTTTCACATTTTGCGTCACATTTTTTAATTGCAAATCAATTTGCACCACTTTGTGGACTCATGGGTATGCTGGTCTGTAAAGGGAGGTGAGTTAAGGTGCATTGTTGAAGGTGCATTACTAAAAAAAATAAATAAATAAATAAAATGGGCTAATAATTTTGACTTCAACTGTATATTTTATATTTGACAATATATTCTGCAGTAACATTTTACCTTCATATTGCCCAGCACTACTAGGAAAGTCATTCATTCAGCTCATGTTTCATTCTTTTTTCCACAGACACGAAAGGGTCTAGATACAACCGTTCTCCAGATCAACTCTCCGCGATCAGAGCTCCTTCCACTCATCGATGTTGCCATTTCAGACTTTGGGAGTAACAACCAGAAGTTCGGATTTCATGTCGGAACAGTATGTTTTAGCGGCTAATACAGATCTGCCTCATTGCACTGCTTACCAGCTAAAAAAAAAGAAAGAAATCAAGGCTGCAAGTGATATTTATTGAGTAATGTGTAAGCGGTGGCTTTGTGGCATGTTTTCAAATGACTCTTGAACATCTGATGGATTTCCAAATCCCTCAATTCCACGATGGCTACGCTAGGATGCCAACCGGGACCAACTGAGCACATTTATCAAAGGGAAGAGTCTTTTTCTGTCTGTCTTTATACTCTACTCACCTGTGGATTAAATTATGAGGCGCGACCCACTAGATTTCCGAGAACTGCTCCGACTGAAAAACAAATGCATCACTTCTGTGTCATCCGCTCCGCAGGCTGCTTTAGCCCATCGCGCGCTATATTTTTGAACTTAAAGCCTGTTACTCAGTTCTCATTTGTTGTTTGTCTCATTTGATAGCGATGGTTCAAAATTAATTTGCCACATGAGGGATCGGCTTCGATGTTGAAGAGTCAATATTTCGCCGACCCGCGTTCCTGCCTTCACTGCAACGTGACGCCAACTGGGGCGAAGCTATACCTCTTTACTAGTTTTGACAAGGAAAACACCACCCCGATCTGCTTGTAATTCCTTGCTCGAATATCCCCTGTCACATCAAACTTGCAGTGTTACTCATCTTTAATCAGTGTACGCTCATACATAAACAATGTTAAATAAGGCCCGAGCTTTTCAAAACGCAAAGCAGTTTATGTGCATGACTCAAATGGAGCCCAGCTGCTTATTAATATGTAAAGTAGTGCGCTCACTTAAGCTGCTTGTCTTGTTAGCAGGCAGGCTAGTATGTTTGCCTGTCAGAGATCCATGTTTCTATGGTGCTTGCGTATCAACCTTTGCTCCACACAGCTGAATTGCTATATATATATATATATGTGTGCGTGTGTGTGGTATTGAATGAGAATTCATCAAGAGAGGGGCGTCATAGCAGCATTACACTGAAGACGAACTAAATAATGCTTCTCTTTTTGGTGTAAACTCATTGAATTTAGGATCATCAACCTCAGAGTATTGTGTGTATGTCTTGTCTTGTTTGTTGTGTGTTCCTATTGTGGTGCTAAAGAGATTTTTTTTTTTTTTTGGCTATGTGTAATGATTATTTGTTGTCTCAGGGGCAGAGGAAGGAAAAGGGAAGACATCTGTGGTGCTTAATACTAATGCAGGGAGAAGACACTCTCAGAAAAACACACACAGCTGTAATAAACAGCCAATATGGTGCAGAATGCATGTTCATCTAGCAGTTGTTCATCATTAGTGATTATATTAGGTCAACGGACTGGCAAATTATGTAAATATACACAAAATTGCTGAGATTAAATGCTTTTTACATTCATTTTATAACTGTAAACTCTTAAAAAATGGACAAAATACAGGCTAAAGGCCTTTTCACTGCACAAGTGATATGACAGCAATGACTACAGTATATAGACCATTTCAATGTGGCGATGTGATTGGCCTGTTTTCCTGCTTGTTATCAAACTATTTCATAACTGTAACAAGAGGCAATTCAATCCAAACTTAATGTAAAAACAGTGATTATAACATTATTTATCAAAATGTGGCTCTTTTTGAATTCTCTGAAGCTATAGAAATTGAAAATGTAAATCAGGAAATACGTTGGGACCATTGTTTTTGTTCACATGCCTCAAAATGGTCCCAAATGCATGCTATTGCATAACACTTGAGTTCTTTAAAACAGGATGAGTTCTGATTGGCTGTTGATTAGCTGAAATAAAAATCGTTCTCAAATGTTATTCCAACAATACTGTTTCTCTGTGCCATTACCATTGTAGCAGCCCATGTCATGATTTTGCAAAGTACGATGCAATCCTAGATTAACATCTATGTTGATCCTTAAAGATCATTTGTGTTTAAAAAGGTAATCCATACCTACCTTCCTCCACTAAACTCAACCATAACTGTAAATTATTCCCAAAATCAGAGAATTGGCTGACTGGAATTTTGTTTCCAGGATCGACATAGATCAGTGTTTCTCAACCATGTTCCTGGAGGACCACCAGCACTGCATATTTTTGATGTCTACTTTGTCTGTCACACCCATTACACAGACCCCGTAGTTTTTCTCTTTTTTATGTGTGTGTGTGTGTGTGTTTTTTTTTGCAATTAAAAAATTACTGATTTTGTGGCTGTAATTCCTAGAAATTTGCTAACAATTTTGCAAATATATACACACACACACACACACACACACACACACACACACACACACACACATATATATATATATATATATATATATATATATATATATATATATATATATATATATATATATATATATATATATATATACATACATACACATACAACGTTTCTGTCTTGTTCTCGAATCTGATTGGCTGATAGCTGTGCTATATTTAAGTCATTTCAGAACCCGTACAGCCTCTTTACTCTTTGTGTAAAAGGGTAGACACTACAAATCTAAACTTTGACAGATGCTTGCCCAGCTGTTTAACTGTCAGCTTATTATTTGAATCCAACGCGGAAGAAAGTAGTTCCTCATACAAACGTGTTTTTAAGACTCTCCATGTTTGATTTTGTTTTTATATACACAATTATGCCGTCAAACTGTTATATAAATGCAATATCACACTTGTAGCAGTGCGATATAGCTGTTTATTGGCATTGGTGGGGCACTAAGGCACTCCACCTTATATATATATATATATATATATATATATATATGTGTGTGTGTGTGTGTGTGTGTGTGTGTGTGTGTGTGTGTGTGTGTGTGTGTGTGTAAAAGATTACATGTATTTACCATATTAGGTATAGTAGCCTACTATGTTGGGCGTGCAATCAGAAACAATTACAAGGACACAATTCATAAAAAATAAAGCTTCTTTTTTCTAGTCTCTTGCCAAGACAAGATCTGAAACGGTAGGATTGAACCAAAGGAAGGTGGAATAACTCTTATTTTTATCCACAATCTTACTTTTTCTTAGATTTCACTCCCCGGAGCATCTGACATCTTAACACATAGGACATGCGTTATGGCTTCCCATACTGTAATACCTAAAACACGTATTGTCGTGAAACTCGTCAAAGGCAGGAAAGTGTTTTCTCCCGTTAACTGCAAGGAAAGAGTTAAACTAAGTAATTTATCTATAAACATGTCACTTCACATTTCACTCGCGTTTCATCTGCATCTGCTTACTGCACAAGCTGAAAACCGCCCTCCCCCCACTTTAGGTAATGTAATGATTGTGAGGGGGCAGGTGAGACGTCATTATTTGAGAGACACTCAAATGTCACATGCTTTGCATATGCGACTTCTATATAAGTCAGGTAAAACAATTCAATGCAAACTGAAAGAAATATGATTTAATTACATGGTTTGGAAATTGATGTTTTATGAGATTATTTTTTTCCCATTATTTTGCATTAATAAAGAATGTTGCAGGATCACAAAAATTTTTGATTTTTTTTTTGATTTTACGTTGGGTTCAGTGATCACAGTATCGCGAAAAACTAGGGCTGATTTCAGATCTTTCAGTCTCTACTAATGAGCTGTTGATATGAAAAAGGTGTGTTTGATTACAGAGACATTTGCAGAGCTGGTGGGCCTCCCGGAATGTGGTTGAGAAACACTCGGGTTGGCGTTATAAAAGTGCTATAGAAATTTATGTATGTTGAGTACACATATTTCTTTAAAAAGTATGTTACGCTCAAAAATGGAGCTTATTTGTCTATCAATAGAAATCAATTGTGTATTGATTCAAAGATTTTCAAAATGCATCGCTATTCTCTCTTGAATGGACATTAAGCTTTAGTGCTCTAGGCTAATTTTTAAGAGCATGTGGTGCACTAGGCTTGTTTTTAACAGCAGATGGCACTCTAGGTTAGTTTTAACAGTAGATGGTGCAGTAGAATAGCTATTTTTAACATTAGATGTTGCTGTAGACAAATTTTTAAGAGCATATGGTGTTCTAGGCTAATTTTTAATGCTGTGTTTACACCAGACGCGGAAGTCGCGTTAAGTGTGAGTGATTTACATGTTAAGTCAATGCAAACGCACGAATACATATCCTGCGGCATGAATGATGCAAATTGTGCAAATGACACAATGCGAATGACGTGATGCGAATTGACCGTTTTGCGCATTTGACGCACTTAACACGCCTTTCATGCGAATCGCTCGAGTTCAAAAATCTGAACTTAAGCGGACATTTGCGCCACGTTAACCAATCAGGAGCTTGCTCTTGTGGGGGAGTGATTGTGACGTACGCCTGTTGTTGGTTTTCTGGGGGGAATCCTCCAGCCTACACCAATAACAGTAACTCAAACTGGGCTTAGCTCAGTCAGACGCACCACTGAAAGTCTCCATCATCCAGGTTAAGTTTCTGGAGGAGTTTATGAGCTCATAGAGCTGGATGCATCTCTGAAAGGATCTAGTGGACTCAGACACGGCCCTAAACCTATCAACGCTGTTTTTCAGCCTTCATAAAAAATATAAAAACTTATTTTCTTAATAAAATCCATGTTAGCCATTTAGCAACGAAGCTAGAGTCACCAGGCTGACAGAAGCCCTGCCCATCACGCAAATCCGCATCTGATCTGAAGTGACTTTGACTCGCAAATGAATCGAGTAAACTCAAATTTTCACGCGGCTATTTACGCCCGAATAACGTAATTTATCCGTGCATTCCATGTCTAGTGTGAACAGCATTACAGCAGATGATGCTCTAGGCTAGTTTTTAGCAGCAGATGGCGCTCTAGGATAGTTTTAAACAGCAGGTGGTGCTCTAGGCTAGTTTTTAACAGCAGATGGCGCTCTAGGCTAGTTTTTAACAGTAGATTGTAAGCTAGAATATTTTTATTTTTTAGTATTAGATGGAGTTCTAGCTTAGTTTCTAACAGCATATGGCACTCTAGGCTAGTTTTTAACAGTAGATTGTACGCTAGAATATTTTTATTTTTTAGTATTAGATGGAGTTCTAGGTTAGTTTCTAACAGCATATGGCACTCTAGGCTAGTTTTTAACAGTAGATTGTACGCTAGAATATTTTTATTTTTTAGTATTAGATGGAGTTCTAGGTTAGTTTCTAACAGCATATGGCACTCTAGGCTAGTTTTTAACAGTAGATTGTACGCTAGAATATTTTTATTTTTTAGTATTAGATGGAGTTCTAGCTTAGTTTCTAACAGCATATGGCACTCTAGGCTAGTTTTTAACAGTAGATTGTACGCTAGAATATTTTTATTTTTTAGTATTAGATGGAGTTCTAGGTTAGTTTCTAACAGCATATGGCACTCTAGGCTAGTTTTTAACAGTAGATTGTACGCTAGAATATTTTTATTTTTTAGTATTAGATGGAGTTCTAGGTTAGTTTCTAACAGCATATGGCACTCTAGGCTAGTTTTTAACAGTAGATGGCGCGAGGCTAGTTTTATTTTATAACAATAGATGGCGATCAAGGCTAGTATTTAACAGCAGATGGCGCTCTAGAAAAGTATTTAACAGTATATAATGCTGTAGAATAGCTTTATTTTATAACAGTAGATGGCGTTCTAGGCTAGTTTTTAACATTGGATAGTGCTTTGATCTGAGAATACTGATGGTGCTCTAGGCCCGTTTTCAACAATACACTCAAATACTTACAAGGAATAGCACGTGTGCGTTTAAAGTTCTAATTGTTTTATGTGAGAAGTTTAATGTTTAACAGCCCAATATGAACACTCTTGTAAGTCATTTAAACCGTTCCTAAATTTATTCATGTTCAAGTGGCATTTGTAAGGAATTGGAAGCAAGGAGAGTACAGCTGTTTCAGCGTCAGCTGCCGTTAAAAACTAAGCTCTGAATCATTTCAAGAGAGAATAACGAATCATTTCTCAAACAATCAATTTTCAACATAGATGTAGTAATTCAATGAAATTAATAAAAAACAAAAGTACTGATGAACTATTGACAAGATTGCTAGATTTGAAACAGCATTGACGTTTTTTTTTTTTTAAATCAGACTATTTTGTCTGATCAGTTGACCTGGCTGGTATTGCTACTTATACTAACTGAAGTTCTGCCCATCCTGACCTCTGAGCCCTCCTGTGTACAGTGTCTGTGCTACTAATTTTACATAGTGTACAGTTCCTCTAAAGTATAAATGAAAATACTAATATGTTGCCTGACAGTTTTACTTGTAAAAAAGTGATGAACGAATTAAAAAAAAGAGCTTTTCTTTGTCCTCTGCGTGCAAGAATTATTATTTTTTTGGTTTTGTTACTGAGGACGGAGTCTTTTGGAAAGGATCAGAGGGGCTGTGATGTCTTCTCTAAAGGCAACAGACAAGCATGTCTCTTTATTAGGCGCAGCTACATTCTCTCGCTCTCTCTGCACTTGTAATCAACATCACTTCCTACCTCGCAAGATGTAATCAACTCTGATTCACTCCCCAGTTCATTTATTTCAATTAACTTTTGTTTCCTTCCCCAGGAGAGGAACCGCGAGAGGAGAAGGGGAAGCAAGACAGCCCTTTGTGTGTATATGTGCGCGCGTAAATAATGAAATGGCTTCGGATTAAAAAACGAGCCAAGGAGAATTAAGCATATCTGCGGAGGGACACAATGAAATAGGGGAGGGAATTGGCATGCCACCCCACTCACCTCCCCTCCGCCTGCTGCGTGTTTTGCTAATGCGCCGTTCCTTTCTCCTCTCAAGCGCGGCAATTATTTATAGGCGCACAAATGAACCAGGAAGAGATACTGGCTCACCTCTTGAAAACGAATAAATTGACTACATGTTGTTGCCACAACAAACGCATCTCCTCGAAGCACCTTATTATCGCATTGAACTTATTCAGAAGTGAAACGCAATCTCTCACCTCTGATTGCAAATAACACATGTGAGGAGCTTTTTCACTGTTAGAAACGTTAGGTTTGATGTCTCTGTCAGTTCTGAGGCTCGAAAACATACTCAAGGTAAGTACGTCAGTGCGAACGTTTCAAGCAATGCAGTGTTTATTTTGCTAGCCGTTGCATCCAAACACCGTTAATAATGCAGTTGGCTTTTTCAGACAATAAGGTAAACTACTCTACTGTGGCCAGATTTCTTCTTCAGGAAAGACAGTCTGCTTCCGAAAACAAGTACAGTTGAAGATAAAATGATAGCCCTCCTGTGAAACTGTAATACTTTTACCAATATTTCCCAAGTGCTGTGAAGAGATTTATTCAAACACAATTATATTCATTTTAAAATCTCATTTCTTACTTAATTTACTAGTCATTAATAATAATTCCTTACATTTATATAGCGCTTATGGACTCTCGAAACACTTTACACATTGGGGGGAACCTCCTCATCCAGCACCAGTGTGTAGCATCCAACTGGATGACACAACGGCAGCCAGTTTGTGCCAGACCACACACCGTCTGATTGGTGGAGAGAAGACCGAGGCTGTGTCTGAAATCGCATACTCCATACTGACTGTACGCTAAAAACAGTATGTGAGCTGAGTAGTAAGTCTGAATTCCTAGAATTCGAAAATCGACGAGATTATGAAGTGTGCATTCCATGCGCCATGATGCCTCACGAGAGAATTCAAGAATGGGGTGAAGCGACGCAACTGATGTAGTGCGTCCGAATTCTATTCATACTTTTCACATAATTCCTGTATAGAATGTACTCTTCTAACGGCCGAGTAGTACATTTCGCATCTACTGAGTAGTAGCCAGAGTGATGAAGCTAGATATGATATGGGATGGTTAGGAGGCCATGATAGACCAACGCAATCTCACAGCAATTCGTAACTTTTTGATTTAGTGGCTAATTTGTATGGATTCATAAAATTTTGTACGATTTGCTCATCACCCAATGACGGTTGTGTTTAGGGGCGGGGTCGGGTGCCACACCTCTTTTTAAAAATCGTACATTTTCATATGACTCGACTCGCGCCACTAAACTGACAAAGCGTAACATACGTACGTTTTCTCGTGAGATTAAGCTAGATTGACAGAGGCCAGTGGGATGCCAGGGTTAAACCCCTACTCTTTTTGTTAAACCCCTGCTGGTCTCACTAACACCACTTCACGCAGCAACCTAGCTTTCCCATGTGGTCTCCCATCCAGTTACTGAGCGGGTGCAGCCCTGCTTAGTTTCAGGGGGTGACCATGTGAGAGTTGCAGAGAGCTAGCTGCCATCTACCATCTTAGCCATCATGACAGTCCATATATTATTTATATTGCAAAATACTATAGCATTCAGCTTAAAGGGGAACTACTATTCAAAAATCACTTTTATAAGGGGTTTAAATAGTGTGGGAACAGTGTGGGGATATAACTAGCTTCTAATAGTAACAGTTTATTAATTACATAAATTTATTATTACATTAATAATTTATTAATTTAATCACACTTGAAAAACAGTTTACAGGAACACTTTTGAGATTTACATTCTCTGTACATATCATCAGAGAGTGATAGCCTGGCCAATTAGTGGTGATCTCTCTCTCATTAACATAGGACGTTAGTCTTGTTTTTGACTCTGCCACTATGCTGACACATAGGCATTTAAAGCTCTACCCTCTATTAAGTAGAGCACTTAGAGCGCAATTTCATTTAAATTTATAGTGACAGTTACCAAAACAGCACAATTATAATCATAAAAGGGTCAGTTTCAAAGAGTTACATAACATTATGGGATATTCTCATAGTCGAACCCTGATTTTAAGAAAACCACAATTTAAAAATTATTTTCAACCAGCCAAAGTGGCTAGTGTGAGTGACTGTATAACCTGGCAAAGCTGAAATGTACCCATCTATATTTGGCGGGTTGCCGGGTGTTAATGTTAAGCCATCTTTCTATCTATCTATCTATCTATCTATCTATCTATCTATCTATCTATCTATCTATCTATCTATCTATCTATCTATCTATCTATCTATCTATCTATCTATCTATCTATCTATCTATCTATCTATCTATCTATCTATCTATCTATCTATCTATCTATCTATCTATCTATCTATCTATCTATCTATCTATCTATCTATCTATCTATCTATCTATCTATCTATCTATCTATCTATCTATCAAGTTATTGTATATTGTTGTTTGTTTTGTAGACAACCTGAAAAAATATAGCTTAAAGGGGCTAATAATTTTAACATTAAAATGTTCAGTTTTATTCTAGCCAAAATAAAACAATTAAGACTTTTTCATATCATTTAAAGCTATATTATTTAAAACAGTTATTCCAAACAAACCAAAAGTAATAAAGACGTTTTCCTGGATAAAAAACAGGACATACTTCCTCAGAGAAACAGAACTAAAATTTGACAGGAGGGCTAACAATTTCGCCTTCAGCTGCACTTCCATAAAATGCAGCTATATGTTTGAGTTCAATAGCTTGACCTGCAGTACTGCCGGTGAGATTGAAGTGTGCATTCAATGGACACTTTACAATCCCATAAGGCCACAGGAAAGGATTTATGAATAGAGCTAAAGCACCCAATGCTGCAGGTCATTAATTACACTGAAAACATGAGTGTCATTTGTCTGAATTTCGTTATTCAAATGAAAATTTCAAACCAAATGTTGTGTCTACTTCCAAGTGTACAGTTATGAAGCACACTTTTATATAATTAGCAAGAAAAAAAAACTGTATGTGAAAGAGTAAAGTCCAATTTTTCTAAAGTGTATCATTACAAGCATGTTTACATTTAGCATTAAAATATGTGTTTTGATCAGTTCGCTTTAATTTTGGGCTGGGTGGGTAATAGTACACCAACTCTCTTTTAAGATTTCACCGTAACTCTGCTTTGAGGTTTGTCATCACCATAATCATACAAACATATTACCATATTTAAACTGAACATATATTTGTTGTGTGTTGGTAAATTGTTAATTTAATTTAATTGTGTACAAACAAGATTTCTATTATCTAAACAAAAATGATGACTAATATATCCATTACTAAAACTATTACTCACACAAATGCAAATGATCTTTCTCTGAATTAAGTTCACTAAGAGTGCAATCTGAGCTGCATCCAACGCTTTTTAATGGGCTCACCTAACCCCACCCCTAACCCTACCTCTCACAGTAAAGTCACTCGCTCCATTTGAGTTCTTTGTGTCTGACATTGCATCGCTAAGTGATGCAATCTCAGCTTGCATTATAAAGGCTGCATCCAGATACTATTGAGTTCACTGCATATCTGACGTCCGCCACTTTAAATACTCAAGCTTATTAAAGTCATTTGCTACACTAAATATAGTTTAACCATGGTATTTGTTAAGGATAGTAAAACTTGTGCTGGATAAGTTGACAGTTCATTCTGCTGTGGCGACCCCAGATTAGTAAAGGGACTAAGCCAAAAAAGAAAACGAATGAATATTGTGTTGCCCTTTAAGGTGTTTCATTTTAAAATACATTCTTTAAATATATATATATATATATATATATATATATATATATATATATATATTAACCAACTTCATTATTTCATGTGAAAATTTACTTCCTGTTTAGTCACTTCCTGTTAGTGTTCCTGGTTGTTTGTGAAGGCAATTTCAGACATGTGCTCTCTCGGGCAATTTAAAGCATCGACTTCAATTCATCATAGAGGCAACGCTGTAAGTTAATGTTTTCTACATTAGACATGTTAATGATATTATGTCAGCGATTAAAATACAATGTTTAAAAACAGTTGGTAAAAATAAATTTTTTATAAGTTTTTTTATTTTATTTTTATTTTTTACCATTGTAATCCCCACAATGGAGAAGGAGTAGGAATAAGGGAATGGAGGAGGAGGAGGAATGCAGTTTATGTTGTGGTCATTTTAAGTGCAGTTTCAGTCAAAACAAGGTTTCTGAGTATCGTTGTATTAATTTAATGCAGTTTGAACCACAATGCTAATAAGAAGAGTGACAGTAAGTTATCAACCTTACTACGACTTTGTCTTCATTGGCTATGGTTTAACTTGGTGTTTAGACAGTTACAACACACTGCACGAGAACCCTACAAATCATACCTGTCAACATTGGAATGTGAAAATAAGGCATATCCACCCCCCCAAAAAAAATCCCAAATTACTAAATACTTTATGTTCATCTGTAGCTGTTTTGTTGTAAATAAACAGTCAAAACAGTCAAATAAAATGTTTGATTATTATTATTGCTATTTACAAAATAGTATACATTAGAAAAAGCTGCAAGTAAATTAGCAAACAGTAAAGAGCAATGAATGAATCTCTCATTTAGATATTTCGTTTAAATACATTAAATAACAGATGTGTCACTTTAAACTTTACCTTTTTGTGCTTGTTTAAGACAAAAATATGTGTTAAAAAATAAATAAAAATAGGTATGTGCCGATACAACATTTTAACTTCTGATACGAGACCGATATTGCAGCATTCAGTACGAACCGATACCGATATAAATCCAATGTCAGCACAAATTATGAATACTTTACTTTTACCTTCGTTGAGTGGAATTACCTTTTCTTTGTTGAGTCGAATGTATGAATGGCTAGATCAAACTGAGAACAAAAGTCAGCAACAGTAAGTATGAAAAAAAAAATAAATATTGGTTGCATAAATGTGAACCTTTTACATAAAAATATATAAAAAGAATAAATATTATTACCCTGAAAAATATCTTAATTGACTAAATCAAAAAAATATTTTTTAAAGTGCAAAATAAAGGTCACTTCAGTTAATCATTTTTTACCATCAGCAAATGGTAGAAACAGCTGAGAGCAGGAACATAAAAAAAAAAAATGTTAATTGAACTACTGCTAAAGGTTGAGTGTCCAAAGTTTCAATTTCACACACAGCTTTTTGATCCAGTTTCGAGCTGAAAAATATCTTTCAGACTGGGCAGCAGAAATAAGGAGTTATTGTTATAAGTTATTATAAATATAATAAAATGTGCAGTATGGTTAGTACAAACATTTACATGACCAGATCTATTTAATCTGTGTTTGTATCATAAGAAGATTATGGCTGTATCAATGTTCCCAAAGAAAACCTTATTCATTTTATAATAATATATTTTGCACATATTATCTTTAACATAAATATACTTGCAGTAGCTGAATTGAAACATATCTTTTCTCCACAGCACATACAATAATGTGACTTTTAAGAATAATTTTATTTGGCAAAATTCATTATATTTGCATAATATTTTGCACAGATTCCACCTTACTTCCCACTTGGGAAAATTACGAAAATGTAAATAGAGACAGAACTGCAAACTGATGTGCAAACTGACACTGTTTATCAGAGCCCCTTTTCTTTCTGGGCTTTTTAAAGAAGAGTTATATAGGAATGCCTCTATTTTCCTTCTACCCGAAAGTAATACTACTTCTTAGTAACAATTCTTTCCTTTAAACTGTAATGGCCCTCAGCAAAAGAATGATTTCTTATTCTTATTTAACAGACAATTACAACAACAAAAATGTTTAGCATTTTACACCTTTTACATGACACTGTTTCTATCAGTGTGTTCAAGTAAAAAAAAATAACTAAAAAAAATAGGAAATCCACTATTTCACTCCTACTATGCATGTGCACCACTGACAGGTCAAATCTACTCCCTTTCTAGTCTTGGTGCTGCTGAGATATTGAGATGCACCGGCCAAAGTTTGCGTATAAAGTAATGTAGACACGCAGAATCCGGGACATGCCAGGCAATTTAGAAATCTTGGCTAAATGCATTTTTTAAGTCCCAAATAGAGGACATGTCTGGGAAAAAGAGAACATATTATCACCCTTAATAATGAGCTGGATCAGTCTATTTAGTAAAAGGCTTTTCTTTTCCGCGTGTCCTCGTGCTCTTCTCAAAGCTAAAGTCAGAATAGGTGTCCAGCGTGTCTCTGTGGGTCTGCAGCAGCAGAGCACGAGAGTCTGTAGCAGACTATTCTCACGGACACAGAACCGGGCCGCTAAGGCAAAGTCTTATGTGTGTGAAGCGCTGGTGTTGAATCAGGTATCACACTGGATGCACCAGATTAAATTGAGGCTCGCACAATGTGTGCTACATTGCCATTCTGTGCCTTGTGTTGCTTAGCAGCATGTACAAAACAATGTAAAGATCACTTGACGTGAAGTAAATAAAACAGTAACAGTTAGACATGTGCCGTTGTTGATCGCGTCAGCGTGTGCTACCGTCACAATAGATTTCTATCATACACCATAACTTAGTGTGAAAAGCATGTTGGTGTGAAAAGCAAAGCTGGCTTCGGACGCTGCTGGACAGGATAGCTGTAATTCCATTTAGAGCGCATATGACTGCTTATATCGAAGATTTTTAACGCAGTCCGATATAGTTTTTTGGACTGATTTCGGACGAATTTCCAATATCAAAATCAGATTAGGACATCCCTAAAAAAAAAAAAAAAAAAAAAAACACTAAGATCGACACCTTTAGATGTTGTTGTTATTATTATTATTATTATTATTATTATTATTATTATATGTCTGTTCAAACACACACAAAACCCAGAATTTCGCTCCGCTTCAAATCACATGTACAGAATCCGTTTAGGAAACAACGTCTATTTATCACCACGGAGCGCATCTGACAGTCACTCACTGCTACATGAACTGACTGTTTTGAGGATTGCATAGGAGGGACAGCAGAGCCTGTTATGGAAAGGAAGGAAATCCTGCTGTTTTTATATTTATTTCAATGTGTTTTCATACATAAATAAAACAAGCGCAGAACACATTTACGAACAAGAAGAACAAGATTTAAGAACAAGAAACGTTCTCTCGTGGTTCTGTGGTATGGGTTGCGTACATGGAGGATCAGCTCTTTAATGTTTATTGCCACCCTTCATTGAAGGATTGAAAATTTGGGAAAATACCTTTACGGGATGATAGCGGGATAGAATTAAAATACGGAAGGATTCCGAGTAAAACGGGAGGGTTTACAGGCATACTAGAAATTTTACATATACTAAATATTTATCTGTATATAATTTTATCCAAAGTAGAAAAAAAAAACAATTATAGCATGTAAATGTTACTATTTTTGTTTTGTATGTATTATACATGATGAAATGTTTTTTTTTAAACGTTGGCTTTATGCTAATTTATGCAAATGTTAGTGTACAAAATCAGTGTAGCATATTAATGGGTTCCTAATAGGAACACAAGAAAAAACAAACATCCCTGACACCCTCTGATAATGAGAATTTGATACGCAAATATGCTTAATTTTCATGGAAATAACTTCCCAATGTGAAAAATAATAATAATAATAATGCTCTTAAATTGTGCTTCATTTATTCAAACTATAATTTCATGTTTTATTCTTTCCGTTTAGGAGTTTTAAAAAGAGCCTGGATTTTCTAGTCTAATAAGCTTGTATTTAATCACATTTCGCTCACATACAACACATCAATGTCCTCCTGGCCGGCTTATTCTGTCTTTAAAAAAAAGTCCAGTCATCCTCACTTTCTTCAAGATTTATCTTTCAATGAAAAAAAAAAGGCTTAATTTTCTCGTTTTATAAACTGACAGTCCTACTATACAGATGGATTTTACCAATAAATTTAAATAATTAACAAAAATCATTCACACCAAAAAAACAAAAACAAAATCTGTTTATTAAGTGCATATTTCTGTCATCAGCCACATTAAATACTCAAGCTTAATAAAGTCAGGTGCATTTTGAATGTTTTTATAGTTTTTCTGTTCAACGAATCATTCAGGATTTTATAGCAAAAAGTTACATTTTTCTACAAATAAAAAAAAATAATAATAAAACATGGTTATTGTTAGTAATCTGTGATGACCACAATTCAACCATGTTTTACTACACTAACCATAGTTTGACCATGGTGTTTTTCATAAAAAATATGGTTGTAAAAAATTATTCAATGTTTGAAAAAGTGCTTAAGTCCCCATGAAATCAAAACTGACCATATTGATTTTGTCGTTCTGTGGGGAACAATTCGTCACTTTGGAATTATAAGGCTCTATCTGCATTCTGAATGATTTTGAGATATTGAGCTTCAAAGTTTTTGCATTTCGTAGCGAACAGTATGTGTGAAACATTTGTTTTTTAAATAAAGTCTTAAAATGTAAACAACTTATAAAAAACATCCCAAAATGTAAATAAGTTGTCATTTATTAAGAATATGTCAATAACTTAATTTTGACAAAAATGTCAGATAGAACCTTATAATTCTAATGTGACAAATTCATCTGTGCATGTCAATAGGAGAAAAACTATATATAGTTTGCTCTTCTAATTTGTAATTTAAATCTGATAAAGCACTTCTTGCTTTTTTTTCAGTTAAATAGTCAGATTACGTAATGTATTGCGTTAGGAATTGTCCGTGGCTAACATATTTAACCACGCTGCTCAAACTGTCAGTTTTGACAACAAACAGAAATGAGGAGGAGAAGGCGTCTATTAGGCCAAAGAGCTTGGAATGACCAAGAGGCAACACTCAATAGAACGTTCCATTGCAACAGCAGCGTCCTGCAACAGCCCCGGATTCCGCCATTTTAAAGTGAAAGCAGGCGGCTGTCCATTGGATCTTATTGCTAACGCGATGGCAAGCAGCTGCTTTGCTTTTTATTTATTTGTTTAAAAAGCGCATTAAAGCTAAGATACAACCTGAAAGACGACAATACAACACTTACTACCACAATCATCAGTACTTTTAATAGTTTATTTTACAGACTTATATTATGCTGTTGTTCTATTGGAGTTTTCATTCCAAAATGACCACCGCGCCCTCTAGTGTCTGTTTCCCAAATTGCACTAGAGTGTCGCCTCTTGGTGATTCTATGCTCTTTGGTTAAGTTTTAATACCTCTCCCCAAACTTCCAGATCTTTACTACATCCAGTCCACTCGCAGTACAAAAACTTGATGGTTACCATTTCCGGTAAAAAAAGTTAAGTATTTGTCCATACTTTAACCGCTAATATTGCCCACAGTACATTGTGAGTTGGACGTGAATTCGATTAGAACTACAAATGCCGGTGAAAAGTGTAAATAAACTACAAACATGATGAACGTGCGAGACCAACCGTCAAGTAGAGAGGCTTTGGTAAAGAGGTTTGTATGACCATTAATGTCTAGCTCACTGGAAAATATTTAAATCACATTTGCTGTGTTAAATTTAATCTGCAACAACAATACTGAACTTATATGAAGACATGTTTGGACGTCTGAATGCAGAATTATCCAAAGACCTGAGGAGATTTCTCTGCATGAAAGGCTTGTGAATGGGAGATTAACCTGCTGCTGCTTCTCCAATAAGGAAAGTAATTAAATTTGAAGGCAATGTGGATGACGTGTGGATGATTGACAGGGCTCATATCTAAACAACACAACGATTTGTTAACGAGGAAGTAGTATGTCCCAAAGCTTGCATACTCTTCTGTTACACACTCAAAAGCATACATTTTTCCTTCACAAAAAAGGACATACTTTTAGGGCAAAGTATAAGTATGCAAATTGGGATGCAGCAAACTTCTACATGAAGGTAGATCACCAGGAACAGGGTTGAACACCCCTGTTAGGAACTGCGTTACAATATGTAAAAAGAAAAAAAAATTGTTGCAGCTTCCAGGTTATGTGGACTTAGAGTATAGTTTATTTTTGATTTGTATTGGATGTATTATAAATATATGTACTGACCTTGAACAGGCTTTCTTGTACATTTATACACTAAACAATGCTGGGTTGTTTTAAGTGAAGTTCATTTATAAACTAATTTCCAGAGGAGCACACGCTTATGATTGATAGCAGCTGATCCTCATTAGCTAACACACAATCCACCGATCAGATGATTCCTAAATCACTATAAATAACCAAAGCATCTTACCTAAACCATCTTCGTCTTAAAGAATACCCCCTTCCACCTCTACTCCTCCCCTTTTCTTATGAGGATGGCACGGAGGCCCAATGGTTAGCATCATTGCCTCACAGCAATAACGTCACTGGCTCAAACCTTACCTGGCCAGGTTGACATTTTTGTGCGGAGTTTGCATGGGTTTTCCCCGGGCATTCCGGTTTCCTCCCAAAGACCAAAACATGTAACTTAAATAAATTGACAAATTAAATCATTATAGGCAAGCAATGAATTCAGTATACAATCTCCATAGCCAATTCATAATCAAGCAAGGGAGTTTTTGAACCAACCTGAGCTCAAACTCCTCTCTCACCTTGCAACAGGAGGGAGCCCCGGGCTTGAGGATTTCACGAGTTCAGGGCTCTCTTCCAGGACAGCATTCCAAACACGCTTTATAATCAATCATCGGCAAGGGTGAAATCTTGAAACAAAGACAAAATATGGACAAACTTTAGAGTTGCACTTTTTTTAAAAAAAAAAGTGATTTGTTATTCTATGTAAAATTTCTAAACATATTGCCTTAAAACTCTTAGTTAAATGAACTATTAACATTATTACAATAAAAAAGGTAGGTCAGTTGTTTAACAGTTCTGAGTTACAGCAGGTTTCTTTTTTAAGCCAACTAATCACTTTTTATAATGGGAGTTAAAATTTTATTTAAATTTAATAATAATAAAGATTTTGATTTTGTCCATATTTGACCCAATGTTGAGTTAACACAACCCAGAATTTTTATACAAAATCATGTGCTGCCTAAAACAAAAGAAGGAAACAAAATGAATATTCAGCTTGATCTCACGAGGAAATGTAACTATTTTACGTTTTGCCAGTTTAGTGACTAATTTGTACAAGTTCAGTTGGACAAAAATGTTTGATTTTAAAAAGAAGGCGTGGCCCTCAACCCCACACCTAAACCATTGGGTCATTGGGGGTTAAGCTACTAAATCAAAAAGTTCTGAATTGCTGTGAGATCATGTTGGATTATTACATCAATCCATTTAGCGGTTTCATAATATTACCCAGAATAGAAAACCAGCAAACAATATTTCAGGAGAGCCCAAACTCAGTCCTGGAGAGCGGGTGTCCAACTTGCCTCAACATGCCTGCAGGGATTTTACTAGAAAGCCCACAGTACGAGCTTGATTAGCTTGCCCAGGTGTCTGTCTGATTGGAACTGTAGGGTTGGAACTACACTTTGCAGGACTTCGGCCCTCCAGGACCGAGTTTGGGCACCCCTGCTATATATTATTTAAACTGCAGTATTTACAAATTGTTAACATTTTACTTTTCAACATGTTTCTCTTATACTGTGTTTAGTTATGTACAAAATTCTACCGTAATCAGAACTTGTTACGGTTATCAGCTGGAGTGTCCACAATATTCACCAAAGGCCACTCCAGGTAATGTATACTTCCGATGCATTCCATCGGGATGTATCGCCCTCCAAAGGGCACTTCAGAGTGAAAAAAAATCATATTAAAATGTCTTTCCAAACCCAAGTGCTCAAAACTGGCCACTGTGAAGGGCGCTTTGGATTGAAGGATTTTGAAAAATACAACTGATATCCACATTAGGCAGTGATCCTTTCCTGTGATGGGGAAAGTTGTTTTTTGTCACACACTGCACTCAATTTTGAAGGGTTCATCCCTATACTATAATTAGGATTCTGATTAGGCCATAGGGAAGAGCCTATTCAAATGGAACCCAGTGTTCATCATCTATTCACCCAGACCACAATCCCTATCATGCTTTGTGACAATCTGGGCACTGATTACACACACATCTGCAGATCATTTACACTGTTTACATATAATCTCCATTAATTCCCTTATATGGGCTCAGTCTTGTACTGCATATCTGTTTTACTTCCGGCCACAACCAAGTTTTCCCATGTGGACTCCCAGGTGCTGGGCTTCAGTGGGCGACCAGGGAGAGATGCAGAGAGCTAGCTGTTGGCACATTAGTTAGCTGTGGATTAACAACGCTTCTAATAATTTTGGTTAATTACACAGTATTTATAACGCTAATATGAACAGTGTTTTACTGTAAGTTAAGTTGTGAAAATTACTTTGTTTTACAGTAAAGCTATACTACTGTAAAAAATGCACAGCAAAATAAATGGTACTGTAGATATAAATCTAGTTTTTTTTTTTTTTTTTTCACTTGGTTTAGTCTTTGATTTATCAGGGGTTGCCACAACAGAATGCACCACCAACTACGCTGGCATACAGATATGGCTATTAAGAACGTGCGTTTCTGCACACGCAATACTGCAATTTGTCAACCGCAGACACGCGCAATACTGTGGTTGTAAAAGCCGACTTTTCATAAAAATTAATAAAAAACATTGTTGTGCTTTAAGCAATAGCCACCTGGTGGCGCAAGGAACAACCACTTTTCCATTGACTCACAGGAAGTTGTCATACAGTACGTCTTATTAAATATTTCCTAAAATTTGCAATAAAAAATTTAAAACAAGACTATTTTTAAAATACTAATTTATTACATCATATATCGTTGGGAAAAAACAGCAATCTGTTTGTAAAGTAAAGTAAAAAAAAAAAAAAAAAAAAACTACTATCATTTATTAGACAAAAAACAAACTAGCCAGCACACTCAACTGTCCTCAGTCAAAATTTGGCCATTTCAATAAAAAAATTATCATTTAAACATAATAATAATAATAATAATAATAATAATAATAATAATAATAATAATAATAATAATAATAATAATAAACAAAACAATAATAATTAATCCTTCAGATTATTTCTAGCCTCTTTGGTTAAAAAAAGTACATTTGAAAATTTCTGGATATCAACAATAGCCAAAATATATTCAAATTAATTTAATATGGTCGCTTCTGGTGCTTCACGCCTTTTTATTGCTCATTTTTATTTCAGGAATAAGCGCCAAGATTTAGATTTAGTTAGCTGTAATTTTTTTCTCTGTTTAAGAACAATACAGTACTGAAAGAAGACTCCTCTTACATCAGATTATAGTCCCACTGAAGCTACAGCCGGCAAATTATTCCGTTTGGTCTTCAAGCCTTATTCGATGGATTATTTTCATTACTTATGATGGCATAGCAGTCAAAATAGGACAAATGTGCTCATACCATATATGGGACAAATTTTAGATTTTTGTCAGTGAGGGTAGGTCCCAGATCACCTTCTGAAGTGGTTTAGAGCGTTCGGTTAAATACAACCAGAATAAAACGAATAATGAAGTGAAGTAAACAGCCTCAAAAACACAGAAGTGTTTAAAATGACACTTTGTCACAAAATATATTAAATATAAATATATTTTATTAATATTTAATATATATTGTATAATATTGAATTACATAAAAAAATAAAAGGACAAATTCTGGACCTTTTGGCAATGAGGGGTGGTTTGTTTGAACCATTCAAAACCTCTCTGGTTACGGGCCTAAATTTAGGTAAATACAATACAAACAAATTTAACAGTTTCAATCCATGTTAAACTTTCGTTTTACAAAGGCCTGTCTGAATTTTTTTTCTTTTTTTGATAGGCTATTTACTAAAAAACAATAAACAACAAAGGAGTTTTTAAATACTATTTATAAGGTGTTTAGATAAGATGATATTAAACTTGCCGAAAGACCAGCACATTGCTTAAAACAGAAATACACAGTGGATGCATTCCAGTCGGTAATGACAGTATTTTCATTACCTAATGTTCACAAAGATAGATAAATACTGTAATAAATGTATGCTTATCGTTTGTTCATATTACATAAAACTAACTAATGAAATCTCACCAAAGTGCTGAAGAGAAAGTACTTATTTTTGTTCGAAATTGGGAATATAAACCAAAGAATTGAGGCTTCATTTATGAATGTTCACATTCCGCCAAGCTTTTCTCTTTGTGTCTTAAGGAAAAAAAGAAAAGAAGTCCAGTGACTGGGACTCTCTTCAAGGTTAGCATCAATGGAAGAAAAAGGCTCTATTTTCTCCTCTTTTAGCTTCCCTCAATCCAATCAAATTTTAACTATCTTAAGCTCTCTGTCTGGAAAGGTCACTCCCCGCGGCTGCCGGAGAATAGTGATGAAGTGAAGGTGGCTCTCGGCATGCAGCTCATTCCAGCTGCTCGGTCCCTCACACTGATCTCTTATCAGTGGGAGACGCGGCTGATATTCCTGAGACCTCTGGGTCTTACATATATCTGTGCATCTGAGCCGTGCTTTTATCCTTTGGCCTGCGTGATCTGACGGAGATTCCTCTGCCGTAATGAGCCGCTCCTCATCTTTTCCTCTTCTCTCGAATTATGTTCACTCAATTTCTCAGGCCCTGCCTCTACCTTTCAGCGTGACATCGATTCTAATAGGGCTGAACGTGTCGTCATCGCACACAGAAAATGAATGAATTAAACGGATGTTCAGATTAATGAGAGAGAAAGAGATGAGGGTGAGAGAGAGAGAAGGCTTCTGAGATTGCAAGGCTTGAATGTGTGTGTAGTTGAAGACAAAATGATTAGCTCTCCTGTGAATTTTTAGGAGAAATATTTCCCAAGTGAGAGATTTTTTTTTCAACACATTTTTAAACATAATAGTTTTAATTCTTAAGTTCTTATTTATTTGGTCTTGCAATGATGACATTCATACTTAACTAGTTACTTTGCAAGATAGTAGTATTCATACAGTGGACGAGAGAGCTTAACATGCTGCCATTTAAGAAAACGCATGCAATTACAAAAAAAAAAAAAAAAACGGAAAGAAAAAGATCTTCATTCGTTTGACAGCATAAGTGCTGCAAATCCTCACGACACAAACACATTTTTTTAAAAAGTGACTGCATTTTCTCACAACGAAAACCAATTCATCAGCAATTTCTTACAATGCAAACAAATGAATAAAATGCGCAGAATTTCCTTACAATGCAAACAAATGAATAAAATGCGCAGAATTTCCTTACAATGCAAACAAATTAATAAATTGAGCTTTTCTCACAACGCAAACAAGTTAATAAATCGCGCAGAATTTTCTCACAACACAAGTTAATGAAACGCGCTGCATTGTCTCACAACACAAATGAATGAAACGCGCCGCATTTTCTTACAACGCAAACAAAGGAATGAAATGCACAGCATTTTCTCACAATGCAAACAAATTAATAAAACATGCAACATTTTCTCACAACACAAACAAATTAATAAAACATGCTGCATTTTCTTAGAATGCAAACAAATGATTAAACCTGCTGCATTTTCTCACAACAAAAACAAATTAATAACACGTGCAGCATTTTCTTTTAACACAAGCAAAATAATAAAATGCATTGCATTTTCTCACAACGCAAGCAAATGAATAATACAAGTTGCATTTTCTTACACCACAAACAAATAGATAACACGCTCAGCATTTTCTTATAATGCAAGCAAATTAATAAAACGAGCTGCATTTTCTCACAACACAAAAAATTTATAAAACGAGCTGCATTTTCTTACATAGCAAACAAATTCATAAATTGCGCAGCATTTTCTTACAATGCAAACAAATTCATAAAACAAGCTTTCTCACAACGCAAACAAGTTAATAAAACAAGCAGCATTTTCTCACAACACAAGTTAATGAAATGCGCTGTATTTTCTCACAACGCAAACAAATGAATGAAATGCACAGCATTTTCTCACAACGCAAACAAATTAATAAAACATGCAACATTTTCTCACAACACAAAACATGCTGCATATTCTTAGAACGCAAACAAATGATTGAAACCAGTTGCATTTTCTTGCATTTTCACAGTTGCATGACACAAGGAGAAAGTGCTGTACTAATAAAATGTATTTAATACTTTATATAAAATACTTTTTTTTTTTTGGTGAGGTCAGCCTAAAGACGCCTTTCATAAGGAGAATGAATTGCTCCGTTGTGATTCTGTGATTTCACAGGCTTCAAGAGAGTGTAAAAATCTTGACGGTTCTGTGGGTCTCGTCTATCAAATCTAAACTTTATTTAGTATGTTCTACTGGATTCAAGTCAGGTGATTGGCTAGGCCATTCTACAGCTTGATTTTCTTTCTCTGAAAGCATTTGAGAGTTTCCTTTGCTGTGTTTTGGATCATTATCTTGCTGAAATGTTCATCTTTCATCTTTAACATCCTGATAATGCAGATGTTGGACTAAAACAACTAATAATTATTTACTAAGCCTAATGGCGAAGGGCAAATGCTTGCTTAATAACTAGAGAGAGATTTCAGCTGCTGTCTGGGCTTTCACTGCCAAACTACAACTCCCTTTCTTCATGTGTTTAATCATTTTTTTCCTGTGTCATTTCATTTTATTACACATAACCTAATTTGTAAAGTAATTAGTTTTGTTTTCTTTGCATAAATTGATTTTTTTGGTTGTTACCAACCTTTGGTGACAATTTCAAGTCAACAGCACCTTTAAAAATATGTGTTCTGAGAATAATGGTTGAATACTTATTTCCCCCACTGTGTATCAACTAAATAAATAATAAATATAAATCATGCATATTTATTTTGATCCAATTGGCCAAAAGTTTGCAATAAATTATTAGCATTTCCATTTCAAATCCATTGATTTACACAATGAAACGTTTGTTGTAGTTTCTCAAACTGAATACAGTAACAGGATGCTTTTAATAATTTAGAAACCAAAGACGTGTTGAATTTACTTACAATCCATTAGCCTTGGTTGCTTTTCACCAAGTATGAATAGTGATCATAATACATTCACCTTGTGAATATTTATCTCATCATCCACTTACATGTTTTGTTTTTCCTCAAATTCAGTCAATGTTTGTTTATTCATTTTGTATCAGAGGTCAACATATTCAAGACAAGGCAAACACAAATCTGAAAACCCCCCCCCCCAAAAAACAAAACAAAACTCATTACTGAGCTCTGAATGGTGTGTGATCCCAAACATCACCTCTCAAACATCATTTAGTCAAACATCACCTCCCAGAACCACAGCCTTCTGCGTTCACCATCAATAATACAAACGCTTTCCCTCCTGTTTCAATTGTGTGAGGCTCACATACAGTGCATTCCTGACACAGAAGAGCAACGCTTATTTATATTCAGAGCTACTGTTGCTGTGGTGAAAGGCCTCAACCCATCTGTCAAAATGACGCAAATGTGTTTATTCATTTCCATACTTGATTCTCATGAGTCAATCTGCGGGCAAAACACACGGACGTTCAGACTGTTGCTTGTCTCCTCCGTTCTCTTTTCTGTGGAGGAAAGAAGTGGTTTCTGAGACTTCCAGGCAGCCATCTGAAGTGATTATCAATAAAGCAAACATTGACTAAGGCCAGAAGAGGAAGGAAGGTGGATGTGGAATTAGTGGCTGACAGGGACAGTGTCAGATTATTATCTGCGAGATGAACTTGTCTGACTCGCTCTCTTCTGCTTGACTTTTCACCGTGTGTCTTTTTTTTTCTTTTCATTTAATGTAGTCTTCAGCCTGAACTGTGGCAGCAGCATCAAATCCCCCAATTTGAATATGTTATGCAAATTTTACTGGGGACCAATTTAAACACATGCCATTTTAGAAAGTTAATTATGACCTTTTTGGAACAATGTACCGCAGTAGCTGTAGTTTTTGCTGCACTGCTATTGAAATGATGCTGTGGTTAGGGCTGGTCGATATGACCTAAAATCAAAACCTCAATTAATAGAATGCTTTACCTCCATTTTGATTGTTAAACAATTTATTTTATTTTCAATTCAATTAATTATTTACTTAATATACCCACCCCCTATCTTTCTATTCTTTGCAATAATAAAATAATAGAAGGAATGTGTAACCAGGAAGTGACAACGGAGGTGCTGATTCAAATGCAGGTTTATTGGCGAGGTCAGGTGAGCAGTGATCAATACAGGAGCAAACAGATATATAAGGGCAATCCAGACCCGTAGTCAAAATAACAGACAGATGGTCACAAAACAGGCAGCAAACAGGATTAAACAAATAAACTAGGTGAGGATCAAAAACACAACGGGAAACGAGACAAAGGAAAATGCGTAGTGTCACTAAAACAGTAGACAAGACTCAGCCACATTGTGTGTGTTTGTGCTGTTCTTGTAGTCCAGGTAATCTGTCTGAGCAGCTTCAGCTATGTTAGTGTTTAATCAATGATGACTTGGAGCAGGTGAGTGTGTGTGTTGCATGACTGGGATCTGTTGTCCATAAACCAGCAGATTTGTAGTTCATGTAAATCGGTTTACCAGTGATCACTGGTTGTTAGATAATAACTATTTATGGTTATTTGATGAATGCTTTAACTGAAATTAAAACAAGCATTGCTTGAAATGAGAACGTCTTGTGAAAAAAAAAGGTCATGTTTCAGGTTTAATGTTCAAGGGCACTTATTATGAAAATCATCTTTTGTTACCTGTTTGACAGAACTGTGTGTAGGTAGATTGTGTCCACAGTCAAATTGCAGTGATAGCAATACAACAAATCCTGACGTTAAAATAAGATCCAAATCCCGCCCATATTGAGGCCCACTGCAACGTGACCTTGGAGTGCAGTTTTCCCGCCCACCGAATTGATTGACAGCCGTGTATTAACATGCCTCCATAGTACCGCGTAAAAACATATGAACAAGACAGATCATGTGCAAAGCAACTGGGATTAAAAGATCTGTTCAGCTCTCTGTGATCATCAATTATCATCAAATGTGATCAAGAATGAGTTTTACAAGTTTAAAACGTTTTTATAACAGTTTGTAATGAATCACAGCGATTTTACCATCTTTACTTTATCACCACAGCCTTATGTCAGTGCAATTATACAGTAAGTGAAGTTTCACAAACTAATTTCGAGAGGAGCACGTGGTATGATTGAACGTGGTGGCTTTTCATCTGTAATCATTAATAATCCAATTAGATTGATCCAAGCATACAATAAATCGACCAATTTTTATCCTATTGCCTCATTTTCGTTTTAGAAGAATCCCCACTGCCACGCCAACTCATTCTTTTACTTCCTTTTTTAAGATGAGCTCCCGAGACCTACCTGATCTTGGACTCCCTTTATGTGCTTATTGACCAGGTGGGAGCTTTTGTCTTCGAGCTTAGGGTTCTCTCCCGGGACAGCATGCCAAGCTTTCTATTAATGTCAAGCATATCTAAGTGTGAACTCTTGAAAAGAAGACCCTTGAATCCCAGTTTGTGGATATAAAATCATGTTTATTTTGTATATTAACAAATTGCATATTCATGTATGTTAATGTGTATGACATTGTGTGTGAATTATCATCGAAGAAGTAACTCCATAACAAATATGTCACATAATAATCATTGAGAAAGTTCTTACTGTAGTATTTCTCACAAACGTTACGTGACATCTGCTTCCTTCATGTCTGTCACTGTGCTGTTATCTGACGCAGGCGAGACAGATTGAGGCACATTCTGAGAGGCACGTGGAAACAGTGGGCAGAGAAAACTAGCAATAAAGGCAACAAAAAAAGCTACTTTGTGTTCAGAGCAGAAAATTCCAACATTCTGAAAGGTATATAATAAATAATCTGAAGGGTATTTTGAGCTGAAACTTTACAGACACATTCTGGAGACACAAAAGACTTATCTTAAATCTTGAAAAAAACGGGTGGCATAAACATTTTCTGTAGCTTAACTTGTTTGCAAACAAATTAAATGAAGATGTCCGGTTTAAAAGTGTAAAATGACCTGTATTTCTTGCGAGTAAAATTACATTATAATTGGTCCTGTGAGAAGCGGAAAATAAATGTAAATGAACACTTTTTTAATTAATATATTGTAAAAAAGTTTAAATGAAAATAATTATAATTACTGTAGCAGGATTGAAACATTTTTAATAAATAAAAACGAATAATTAAAAATAGAAATAAGTGATGCTGGTGTTTCATTCTCCTGGGGCGACTTCTTATAAAAAAAATAAATAAAAGAAAGAGAATGAGTGATGCTTGACATGTTATACACTACCTGACAAATGTCTTGTTGCCCATGCAAGTTTTAGAAAAAACAAATAATAATTCTAGTCACAAATGAACTCTGGTTGATCATTTGGTGGCTTATATGAAAGACGAAGACCTCTATATTACGCTTATTTTACCAAAATAAAATATAGTTATAGTATATAGTATACAGTATAGAATAGAAAGCTAGGAGGACTGCATCCACACATGTCTGCAATGACTCAAATAACTTATTAATAAAGTCATCTGGAGTAGCAAAGAAAGCGTTCTTGCAGGACTCCCAGAGTTCATTAAGATTCTTTGTATTCATCTTCAGTTTCTCCTCCAAAAAATGGTGACTGTGCTGGCCAGTCCTGGAGCACCTTGACCTTCTTTGCTTTCAAGAACTTTGTATGAACTGAAGTATGAAAAGGAGTGTTTTCCAACTGAAGAAGTTGCCCTCTTGTGTGGTTTGTAATTTCACGGGTAGGACAAATGTTCTTGATACCTCAGGCTGTTGATGTTGCCTCTGCAGATCTCTTGCATGACCCAATACTGAATATAACTCTTTTTTCCTGCATCAAACTTGACTGATATCTGTGGGAATCCTGGCTCCATGCGGGTACCAATAGGTCTTCTGTAGTATTTGTGAGGATTGGGATGCAGCTCAACAGATGATTCATCAGAAAAATCTACCTTCTGCCACTTTTCCAAATGTCAACTAGAAGTCAAGTTATCATTTGTTTCTCTTACAACTACGATCAACAACAAGACTTTTGTCATTTAGTGTAGTTATAAGCATATATTTTATTATAACTATAAACAAAATAAAAACAATAGTGTTACTGATAATATGTCAGTCTTCTGAATATTAATTACATTGTATGTGTTCACTCAAACTGATTTGTTGAAAAAAATGTGGATAGTACCTGAGCGCTGGCCTTTCAATCGATGCTGTTCCTACTTAAAAACTAAATAAACCGGCAACAAAGAGTATGATTAAAATGCAGCGTTCCTAAATTATCTAAGATATGAAACTTGCTTTCTGTTTTTTTCTAAGAAACTGAGTTTGGGGTGCATCAGATTTCAGCACATACAGTAAACACTCACTCATTCAACTCACTGCACTGTCAATAAAACTCTCAAATGTTTAGTCTGTCCACACATATAGTATGTTTTTAAGGGACAGTATTAACAGGACTTATTAAATTAAATAACTGACATGGTGAAATTGCATAGGTTATCCTTTTGGTTAAGATTTATTTCAGTTAATCATTCAGCCTTAGCTGTGGTAACATTATTTGAGCAACTAAAGTCGTGCTAATGTAGATCTATGAAAGTTAAAGACATTTTGAAAATGAGAAACCGGTGCTTATGAAAATATAGGAGTTATTTTGCTCAATTTGCGCTTTAAATGAGCCCTTCTTGAGATGTCTTCTGGAAGAGTAAAGTGTCTTCTGAATGCGCGCTCTCAGTTGTTTTGACGTCAGTAAAATAGTTTTACCTGTAGTCATTTTGACAAATGATGTGCACTCTCATGAGATGAAGCCTTTGGTCATACCGTGGGTTTCAAAAGCAGTTACAGAGAGTGGGTTGCTTCATGTGGGCAGGCATTTCGAGAGCGCATGACTTGCTTTATGTATCAGGGATGAAAACTACTCACCTTCTGGCAGACGCTGTGTTCATTTAGACATCTGGTGTTGCTGGTGTCTTGGAGGAGCTTTGTTTGCAGTAAATGCTGCTCAGCATGCAAAGCCATCTTTCCACTTTTGTATTGAAAATCATTCATCAGGCAGAGAATATGATATCAGCAGAAGTGAAGTTTTAAAGGGTGCCTTAGAATGAATTGAAACATTATTTTTAAACTGCTCTCTGATATCTACATATTAGGTATGTGGCTTAGCTGAGTGCAAAATATCTACAGAAACTCTAGGATGGAAAGCTCAGCATTTACCTTATTTGGAAGGGTCATGAATATTAATCAGCTCTGCTCTTAACTCATGTATCTAACACTAGCAAAATGGGCTTTGAAATTCCTTCATTTATTCATTTTCCATCAGCTTAGCCCTTATTTTTCATTCAACCGCCAAATATAGCTGCAACCCAGTACTGGGAAACACTCATAAACTCTCACATTCACACATGCATATATTCATACACTACAGACAATTTTATTGTCCCAGTCGCAGGACCCGGACAGATTTTTTGCGACACAGGAATAAATTTAAGAACAAAACGCGTTAGTGGTCGGTAACTCTGGTGTAATTTGAACGGGAGCGGGCGGTCTAATATAGCATTGTCGTCTCCTGACATTATTTCGAACATCATATCTGTTATTTCCTCATTATTATTGAGCACTGGTACATCCAGTGCTCATGACTGTTGTACATGATGATTGCATGGACCAGTGCTTTTTGCACATACTTTTTTTTTTTTGCGCATCATCTGCATAACGTTTCTCCGAGCAGGCTTTACCATGGCAAAGCAAACTGAAGATATGCCGTCCTTGAAGGATGTTCATATAGCTTTAGAAAACGGTCAGTTTACTGTTAGGAAACCCAAATTAGGAAAGTCTGATGTTTGGGGGTCTTTTTCTTGCCCCATAGTAATAGAAAAAAATGACCCTTTGCACAATGTTTTACCTCAAAGTTTAACCGTTTAGCATTCACAAGACTGGAACCTCAGGTTTAAGGTGGCACTTATATCTCATCACAAAGAGGCAAACAACACTGACAAATAGCCTACAATCCTTGCACAACTTACAGTTTTATCTGTTATCTTTATCTTTTAGAAGTACCTAATTTAAATGGGAGATTTTGGAAACCAGATATAAATTTAGCGAGAAAGGTCGGGTTGTAGAAGAAGATGCAACTACTGGAAAGATAGAGTGACATCGGTATCTGAAAATAGCTTTAACTTTCCTGTAGAATGTGCTTAAGGTTGTGAAGACAATGTTGCAGTACATGGTTTATCTGATAGTGATGTCAGCTTGTGTGCACAGAGAACTTTAGAAAAGGAGGAAGTATGTTTGGGTGCAGCTGCCGGAGGACTGCAGAATGATTGATTCAATTCAATTCAGCTTTATTTGTATAGCGCTTTTACAATGTAGATTGTGTCAAAGCAGCTTCACATAAATGGTCATAGTAACTGGAACAGTGTGGTTCAGTAACTGGAACAGTGTGGTTCAGGTTTTAGTGTTTACAGTAAGTTCAGTTCAGTTTAGCTCAGTTCAGTGTGATTTGACAAGTGACAAATTCTGGTAAACTGCACCAGTTTATATCTGCTGTGTATAAATGCTTGAGTTAGTAAATGTAAATTTTGTTGCGCATCGGCTGAATGTAATTCTTGCATTGCATTAATGATATGGAGAATTTTGTTCATCAAATGATGTATTTGTCTGAAATAAATTTCCAATATTTTTGATGTTGAAGAAAATCCTCCTTTGACCTTTTTTTTTATTTATTTAACACGCATGGTAACGGTAAAAAAAATAAATAAATAAATAATAAAAAAAACTATGATATTTTAGTTAGTTTTGTTGGAATATTTAAGTAATGCATAATATAATTACATAACTCGCGTTACTTGTAATGCATTACTCTAACCTTGCCAACATGTCCATAATCGCAAATCTAGACAAAATCACATAATCTGGCACTCTTGCTGTTGTAACTGACCATAAAAAAAATTCAATACAGTATAAAAATGGTTTTAATGATGGCATAATTTTCATATTATGGTGAAATGTTCCTTTAAGATCGAACCATGTAAGCATCTCACATCTCAAAAAAGAAAAAAATATATGAAAAAATTGGTCCTGGATTAGATTCTTTCTCAGATTGTCAGGATGGGTGAATCAGAATAAATCAACCTTATAGTCCTGTAGTATGAGACTGTCTTTAGTTTGAATTCATCTTTTAGCCTGAAGAACCTTGAAGTAAGACTGTAAGCAGGACTGTGTGTGCAAATCATGGTTAAATTCAAAGAAACATCTGACAAAAACAACAATGAAAATGCAAACTGACAGCTTGTCTGCAAGCAACTTTAATGATTACAGCAATCGCAATAATGAAGTGTAACTGTTTTCAGCGCCTCAGACGACGCTCTCGACATCCGACGATTAGCAGTCTTGAAAACGGCCTTGGCCATCCAGATTACATTTTCCTTCATATATTTAATGAGATGTGAATGTATATGTCACAGATACATCGAAAAGCCATTTTCTCTAGAGTTCAAAATAGCTCTGCATTTATATATTTTTTTATTTATTTTTTTTTTACCTAAGAGTACTTTAGATATCTCCCTATTTACCTCCATTTGGCGTCAAACCCAGCAATTTAGACTGAAATGAATGCTGACATGCTTGCTTTCTATCTGAAGGAGTCAGACACAGTAGCTTTTCAGAAAGAGCAGGGACACTCCCGATAAATCTTTAAAGAGAGAGAAAGAGAGAAAGAGTAAGTCTTAGTAGTGCTGCCTTACCTCTGATCTCCAAAGGAGAATTTAAAACTACCCACAGTCCTGCCTTTGATTTGCACTTTACATGCGCTAAGTCTGGTAATCAGAGAGATCTGCGATGTAATCACCACTATAGCAGAACAAGACACACAGAATTTGCTGTAAAAAAGGCCATAAAACAATCCAGATCTGTGAATTTCTTGTGCTTTTGTCTCAAGACTTGACAACAAATTGATGTTACTTCCACACTCTAAAAAAAAAAAAAAAAAAAAAAGCTGTAAAAATGACAATATTACCAGCCTGATCTTACAAAGAAATTTTTTTTTTTGATTTTGTCAGTTTAGTGGCTAATTCGAGTTCAGTCATATAACAATGTAAAATTTGAAAATGTAAAAGGTGGTGTGGGACCAAACCCAATCCCTAAGCCCAACATCATTGACGGATAAGCAAATCGTACTAAACTGTATGAATGAGGTCCATGAATTCATAAACATTATAGCCACTAAATCAAAAAGGTATGAATTGCCATGAGATTGTGTTGGTATTACTGGCAATTTTGGTTGCACTGTAAATTGACAAAATTGTGTTGTAATACACAGTGCACTTTTAAATTTTTCCAGTAAAGATTATTGCACAATGAATCCTAAATTTTTGTCTGTAATTTTTGCATGATTTTTTCAAAGAAATTTGAATCGAAATTGAATCGAATTTAAATTGAATTTTTATTATTATTATTTTTGCATCCGAAATAGCTTTGAAAAGTGTTTTGATAGTAGAGTAAAAGGCAAAACACAGAATGCCATCACTTGACCAGTACAGATGACTTTATGACTAACACACTGCATAAATAATATAAAGACAAAAGGTGGTGGACAAAAAAATGCGAAATACGAAAAAAAAATTCAGACTTCAGTGTGCAAAGACCTCAATACTGTAAAAATTATTATAATAAATTAATAATATTACAATTGTAAATTGTACATCTACAGCACGATTGTAATTGTAATTTTGCGCTTGTAAATTTTGTCACAACTAATCAATTTTTTTTTTGTCTGGACTTCTTGCTCATTAACAATTTAATTTGACTTCATGTTGTGTAAATTGTATTCACAAACTGGCTCCGAAACTTTCTTCCATCATAAAAAAAAATTCTAATGGAATTTGATTTATTTATTTATTTAATTTTTTTTTTTTTACTGCTTTTCACATCCAAAAAAGCATTAGACTTGAATTCCAGAGCATTTAGTCAGGATGGTCTGCAGATTATGTGCTTCAATTTTGGAGAAAATCGAAATGGCCTAGGACGAGTTTGTTCAAATAGGTTTTAATTTCAAAATTTCGAAAATAACGAAAAAAATTTCATGGTGGAAAATTACATCATAGAGTGCGTTTAAATTGATTCAAGCCAAGGAATCAAAAAAAAAAAAAAAAGTCTGGATTGTAGCCCATTCGGTTCAAAAGTTATAAAGATAAACATAAGAGTTTGGGTTAGAGAATCCAAATCTATGCCTTTTGTCAAGTCAAGTTTACAATTATAAGGGAAATAGGTATAGTGCGTAAGTAAATTTGCCATGAATCAACCTCTCACATGCACTGCAGGCTAAATGATAATCAATAGTCTTAACTGCTACTTGCTCATGCAAAATTAAACACCAGAAAATATATTGGTCTTTTTTTAGAGCTAAAATACGGTAACCATTTACATTTTTTTTTTCACTTGTAGCTCATGGCCCTACAAAATGAAAATAACCTGAAAGCAAGTTATTAAAATAGGCTTAATAAATAAATAAAATGACGGGTAGGTTTATTTATTTTTCGATGATACGAATAGTCTAACCGTGGCTTTCGCGTGTGGGCATAATTTGACCACTTTACCTACATTTTTTTTTTTTTTTTACATTTTTAGGCCTAATTTTTTTAAATAAAATGGAAAGGAATAAGGGGAATAAAATATGATTTAAAGCACTTGTTTGGCTCTAAAGCCATGATCTGTGTGCATTAATAAACAGTATTGTTGCATTGCCTTTACTAATAAAAGTAATAGCTAAACTGTGCTTATTATTATTATTATAAAAAAGTATATCACTGCCTTAAGTCAATAACAGGCAGTAATGCAAAGTAATGATAAATGTGAATAAATAGCCTAAATAAAAGGAACAAGAGGGACCAAAATCAGTCACCAGGGGCCTCATGTATCAACGTTGCGTACGCACAAAAACATTGCGTACGCCAGGTTTCACGCTCAGAATCGCTCACGTTTGGATTTACTAACAATGAACTGAACGTGGGAATGTGCGCAGGTTCACGGCAGCTTTCTGGCAGGCGTACGCACATTTTTTGTGCGTGTCTGTTTTATTTCCATTGGCGACTCCTAGAGGCAGTTGTGTTAAATTCTTCTCTACAAAGTGTCTGAGCCTTGCAATGGCAGCTGTATGAGACGGGTTCATATAGTAGGTATGTAAGATTTCCATACCATACAGTTGACCAGCTAAACATTAAAGCACAATTTGCAGCAGTTGCCTGTTTTCCCAATGTAATCTGAGCGATCTACCGCACACACATTGCTATAAAGACACTATCTGAAGATGAATTTGCATGCGTGAATCAGAAACATTTCCATTCAATAAATGTGCAAATAAAATATGATGCACAGACTTATTGATGATTCCTACTTGTCTTTCTCTTGATAAATAGTGGGCAAAATCTGATATGTAGCGGGGAAAAGAAGAAGAAAGAGTTCGTCAGACGCTGGATTCGAGCCGAGTTTATTCTCGAACATGTCAGAACATGATCACGTGCTTCTTATGAGGTGCGCCACTGAGACTGCTAAGGTTACTGCAACATTTTTCAGTTATAAACCACACTATTTCTGTTTTAAATGCACTCTGTGCGATGTTCAGACCCAACTGTGTTAACCGCATCAGCTAAACTCTCCCACTCTATTTTTTTCTTTTGTTGTTAATTCCGGAGAACAAACTTGCAAATAACACAGCTTTTCTCCGGTCTACCTCCGAAAGCAGCACCTCCATTTCACATTCTGTTCAAAGTTTCTCTTTTTGCTTGATTTTGCCGTTGCTTTTTCGTTGGGTTTTGCCATTAGCATAGTCATTAGCATATTCATACGGGGGAGGAGGCAGGGAGGGGTTTTGTGCTCGTGCATGTTGCGCTCAGTTTCACGTTCATTCAGATGTACAAAAGAATGTGCGTGGGATTCGGCGTACGCAGTGTTTCATACATCTGAAATTTTTTCTGCGTACGCACATTTACAGCTTTGTGCGTACGCAAAGTTTTAGTAAGATTTCCACGCAAGTCTTCGTACATGAGGCCCCAGGTCTAGTGCCCCCCTATGGGATTAAAAGGCCACCTCAGTTATGACATCCTGGCGCCGGGCCTGGTAGAAGCGACCATCAAAATACAGAATGCCGTTACTTGGCTGGCACAGAAAACTGATGACTAGCACAGTGCATAAATGATAATAAAGACGACATGGAAAAAGAAAAAAATATTAAATTCTGAAAAAAAGTATGCTAATAATTCACAAGCACACTATAAATTAATAATTACAATTATTTTTAAATTGTTAATTTACAGTGCACTTGTGAATTTTAAAGCATTTTGCACTGATTTTGTTAACTGTAATGACGACTAAGAATATTTAATGAAAAAATACAATTCTTCATGAAATTAACTGTATTTACTGCTGAATAAAAATCAGTTTAATATCAATTTACTGACATTATTGACATTGGTATCAAAAAACATGCCAGAAAGAGTTGTTCTGGAATTTGTTATGTTTTTTTATTTTATTTTTTTTTTTTTAAGATAGTCTTAGATATCAATTTGATGTCCTTTTGACATAATGACAGTTAACATGCATTGTAGGGATACAAAATCAACTTAGAATTGAAGGACCTCTCTTATATTATTACCTTTTGTGTCATTATTTTAGTGGTCAAAGAGGCATCAAAGTGTGGATGTCAAATAGATGTCAAAGTATTGAAATTGTGTTTTTTTTTTTATGTGTCTTTTGATGTTGATATGACATCAAGGTGCCTGTTGGGTACCCTGAGGCAAAAAAAAAAAAAAAAAAAAAAAAAACTCTCCTATTTCTCCTATGTTGGTGTTAACAGAGAAGCAAAATCTTGCACAAATATTTTTGTAGCCTGTTCTGTGTTTTAGCCATAGAAACATGAAGGATTTGTGTTGCTAATTACTGTACATGCACACGGATAGTTTGCTTCTACTGACTACTCGAGCTGCACATGATAAAAGAGCAAGTTGAAAATGTAATTTGCAGGATTATTCCTGTGAGGCCTTTAGGAGACACTGGCCTAAATGACTACAGTAATGTATCATTATTAGCAGCAGCAGTGGGCGGTAGATTGAATGCCAAATTTAATTTACTTGGCTTTGTTTGGGGAAAGAATGCAAATCGAAAAATCTAGATGAATTTAGCTTGATTAGTGAGAAATATAGTTGGAAGGTTTCATTTTACTGACTGGGCTCTCCACTCAGTTATTGTTGCTGATATTTATGGCTACACTGTATTTATTTATTTATTTACTTTAGTGACTTTTTAAATAAAGAGTGCCTGGTTAACTAATGCTCATGTTATATTCAGTGGGTTACATGCTTCAGCAAATGATTACAAAACTTATTTGAAATTCCTTGGTGAAAAAAGGTTTCCATAAAAATGCAGACTAGACTGTGTCATTTGAAAAATATGAAAATGGACCAATGTAAAAATCCCTAGCTCGGGTATCCAAAATACTGTGCATTTAAGTATAAATAACTTTTTACAGTAGAATAAAAACCAAAGTGATGCATATGTACATAAAATATAGATTCTACGCTTTCAAACTAAACCACTTAAGGGGGTCTGGTGCAATGCTAGCCCTTTAAATCTTAAAGCGAAAGTCGATGACGTCATACCGGGTCCGTGGAGTTTAAATATTATTACAGATTTTTTTGGTTTATTAAAAAAACGATTTTTGTTTAATTAATTTGTTAAAGAAATCAGCTGAATAAAAATGTGTCAGGATTAATTCATGAATTAGTTGTTAATGAAAATGAGTTTAAATGAACTAAATTACTTAAGTTGCATTATTGTGATATATATTCACCGGCCACTTTATTAGGTACACATTTACAACTGCCTGTTAATGCAAATTTCTAATCAGCCAGTCACATAGCAGCAATTCAATGCATTTAGGCATGTAGACATGGTCAAGATGATCTGCTGAAATTCAAACCGAGCATCAGAATGGGGAAGTAAGGTGAATTAAGTGACTTTAAACATGGCATGGTTGTTAGTGCCAGATGGGCTAGTCTGAGTATTTTAAGAAAATGCTGATCTACTGGAATTTTCACGCACAACCATCTCTAGGGTTTACAGAGAATGGTCAGAAAAAGAGAAAATATTCAGTGAGTGAAGGATGGCCGAACTGGTTCCATGTTATAGAAAGGCAACAAGAACTAAGAACAACCACTCGTTAAAACTGAGGTATGCAGAAGAGCATCTCTAAAAGCACAACTTGTCCAACTGTGAGGCGGATGGGTTACAGCAGCAAAAGACCACATTGGTTCCCACTCCTGTCAGCAAAGAACAGGAAACCGAGGCTACAATTTGCATACGCTCACCAAAACAACAGAAGACTGAAAAAACGCTGCCTGGGGTCCGTTCTTCGTACGTGGATTTCTCAATTAGCTGGATTTGGATATTGACAATTTGACACGATCTAGGATCGTTTCGTTCTTTAAAGCTGATCCGAGAGTTGTTGTCATAGCAACAGTTCTGCTAGGTCAAACCTGATCGGGAGCAGGTTCAATTCATATAAACAGAATTAGATCGGCTCAGTTCAAGCAAAGATAATACAGAATGTATGTTCTGAATTCTGATATTTTCTTACAGTAGTAGTTATATACACTTGGGAAAATGGTACATATTTTTAAACTATATATATATAAAGTTATAGTCATTAATAAAATAAATAAAGTTATACATATTAATAAAACTTATGCAATCTGCACCCTCGAAATGAAAGTACAAAGACTGCTACCTGGTGGTGCAAAGAGAAAACTTATTGATATGAACGCTTTAGATCGCTTTAGTACAAATTGTGTATAATAGAAATGCACAATATGTGACTTTTTTTAAAAGCAATAATACATTTTTGCAGTCATAAACATGTTTTGACAGTTAATAGTGATTTGATGCTTCACAAAAGTTGCAGACACCTTTACCAATATCAAAATGCTTTTGTAAACAACCAGTTATTCTTTACACCGATTAAAAAACGGCTACTATAATATAGACAATATTTTCTAAATGCAGAACTAAATACATTGATTTGCATTGAAATGCGTGATGAATACTCTTGTCTTGACAAATGAAAGTGTAAAGCCTGCAGCTCACAACAAATGTGTAAAGTTCTTGCGTGTCTTATTTAACAAACCATTTACTGCTAATTTGATGTAATTTTACTCACATGGATAATTGAATATTAATCAGATGATGTCATTATGATGCTGTGACGTCAGCCAATCGTTGCATTGCTGATCATGATTTCGAGGATCGATAGATCTGTCCTTCATAACACACGCAGCGATCTCAGATCAGTTCATCCAGACATTCTAATCTGATTCGCGAACTTGTTTGAAGAACCAAATTAGCGAGAGATCAGTTATCAAGATTAAAAGATCCAGGATCTGCCAAAAAATCTTAGATCATTTGAGCGAGGTACGAAGAACGGACCCCTGGTCTGATGAGTCTCGATTTCTGCTACAACATTCACATGGTAGTGTCAGAGTTTGGTGTCAACAACATAAAAGCATGGATCCATCCTGCTTTGTATCAGCAGTTTAGGCTGGTGGTGATGGTGTAATGGTGTCGGGGATATATTTTGTTAAACTATGGGCCCATTTACACCAATTGAGCATCGTGTCAATCCCACAACCTATCTGAGTATTGTTGCTGACCATGTCCATCTTCTGATGGCTTCTTCCAGCAGGATAAAGGCCTGTGCTCACCGGGGCGCTTTTTCTTTGCATTTTCCACCAACGTTTAAAGCTTTGTGACTAAATAAAGGGCGCCAATGTAATTGTGCACACCAACTCGCAAAACACCAGGCGTAAAAGCGTGATTTTTAAAGAAATGCCTCATGCTCATTTTTTTGTTTTGTTTTGATGTGCCGTGTCAAAACCTTTTCCACCAATCCGATTGCCACTTATGTTCACATGCATTGAGCTGCTGAAGTTACAGTAAACAGCACTTGGAGGCGCTCAAGCGCAAAACTGTCAATGCGAGCGCACATTAAAGACAATGAACAGAGCCGATATTAACGTGGAGCTGCTTTTTGCACTGGTGAACAATCATTTCTTATTTGCTTGAGCTGGAGCTGCTACTTGAACCATCCATGCTTGTTTGAATTGCCAGTTACTTTAACAATAAGCGTGTCAACTTTCTGTCTTCTTCTACTTTGTTATAAGCAGGTGTCAGAAGATTAAAGTTGTGTAGTGCCATCTAACGTCAAAGATTGACTTGAGAGTAAAAATCGCTTGGGTTTAATTATGGAAAAACTTCTCAAAACGCTGAAGATAAACTATAATAAAAAGCATCCCGGTGTGTACGAGCCTTAACGCGCCATATCATAAAGTGTGAATCATCTCAGACTGGTTTCTTGAACATGACAAGGAGTTCACTGCACTCAAATGGTCTTCACAGTCACCAGAGCTCAATCCAATGGAGCATCTTTGGGATGTGGTGGAACGGGAGATTCACACAGGGTTGTGCAGCCGACAAATCTGCAGCAACTGCATGATGAGCTTATGTCAATATAGACCAAAACCTCTGAGGAATATTTCCAGTACCTTGATGAATCTATGCCACAAAGGATTAAGGCAGTTCTGAAGGCAAAAGGGGGTCCATCTTGATACTAGTAAGGTGTACCTAATAAAGTGGCGGGTGAGTGTAGTGCAATACACTAAACTGCCGTATATAGCATTGTAACATAAAACAAACCTCAACAAGTGGAAGAACTCCTTACAGATTATTTAAAAAATTAGTATCCCTCAAGAATAATAAAAAAAAAGTCGTACAGTGTTTCAGTGCATTCTGAAATGCATCTTTGAGTGAGATGACTATTAGTTTTACAACAAGCTGATTTCTCTCTCTTCTTTATGCTTCACCGTGGAATAGTACATGCTCAGCGGTTTCTTTTTGCCACAATAACTGCTGCAGTCTGATTCACATTTTCCTATAATGTACAGCGAACAATTAGGATTGGAGTTTCCTATATGGCGCCTATAACTGTCTTTTTTCCTGTTTTCCAAATGCCTTTTTTTCTTTCCCCACTTTTGATTGGACATGAAAAAATGTCTTCCTTTTGACTCTTTATTCCAGTCCTTCTGCCATAGGCTTATAACTGCAGCTTTAATAATACTTTTTATTTCTGTTTTACATGATGGGATTTCTATTTCAACCCGATCTTTTCTGAATGCTTTTTCAGCCAACTTATTCACCTCCTCATTCCCTTCTATAATTTACCTACATGGGCAGGAAACCATAAAAATTCTACACATACTACTGTATTGATACTATAAATGTTGTGCAAAAGATCATACAGAATATCCTGTCTAGATGCAGAAGTCCTGCTATTTAAACTATTTAATGCTGAATATGAATCTGAACCACACTTATAGGCTGAATTTCCTCCACCCACTGCATTGTCATTAAAGTTGCCATAATTTCTGTTGTGAATTCAGATACAGTTGAAGTCAGAATTATTAGCCCCACTTTGATTTTTTTTTTTCTTTTTTAAATATTTCCCAAGTGATGTTTAACAGAGCAAGGAAATTTTTTCACAGTATGTCTGATAATATTTTTTCTTCTGGAGAAAGTCTTGTTTGTTTTGTTTCGGCAAGAATAAAAGCAGTTTTAAATAAATAAAAAAAAACAAAAACATTTTAGGCACAATATTATTAGCCCTATTAAGCTAAATAATTTTCGATAGTCCTCAGAACAAACCATCGTTGTACAATAACTTTCCTAATTACCCTAACCTGGCAAGTTAGCCTAATTAACCTAGTAAATCCTTTAAATGTCACTTTAATTTTTACACAAGCTGTTTTAAGTGAGTTTAACATAAGTTCAATGGACTCATAAAATTAACTTGATTCAGCTTAAACAATTTAAGGCAACCAGGATTTTTTTTTTTTCACAGTGTAGGGAGACATTAATATGTGTGAGGTCTCTCCGGAGAATTTAGACTGAATGTTTGAAAGGCGTCTACTGAAACATGGATGTTATAAAGTATGTTTTATGAAGAAATATTACCGAAGAAATTCTGTTGTTTTAAATTATGGATGGTGCACTGGATCATCCCTCTGTGAGTGGCGAGACTAGGGCTTAATTTATACTGGAACAAGCTGAAATCTGATCCGGCACCTCATTTTACTGATCCCCCTCTTCACATGAAACAACACCTCGGGATTCGTTACCCTAATCCAGGGGTGTCAAACTCAATTCCTGGAGGGCCACAGCCCAGCACAGTTTAGTTCCAACCCTGCTCCAACACACTTACCTGTAGGTTTCAAACAAGCCTGAAGGACTCAATTAGTTTGATCAGGTGTGTTTAATTAGGGTTGGAACTAAACTGTGCAGAGCTGCGGCCCTTTTGGAACGAAGTTTGACACCTGTGCCCTAATCTGTTCCGGGACCTCGCTATTTACAAATATATCCCTGGGTGAGACCCCACTCAATGTACGGTGCCAACAGTCAGTCGGCGAGTAAACTAATATAATGAATGAATATACAAAGGCCTATATGTAAGGACAAATTGAAGATGTGCGTCATTGGGAAATGAAAATCGGGTTGACATCAGAACCCAATGTCAGGCTGATGTCAATGTCCAACGTCCAACCTAATATCAACATCTAATGATGATACAGCTTGACACTGAGTGGATGTTACCACCATGACGTCTATACGTAATGAATAAATGTCAGTATTTGACATGAATATGGTTTAAGATGTTGGCTCGATGTTGGATTTTAGTCACTTTATAACAGAACCTAAAATTAACTAAAAATCAAGCTCATTTGATGTTGTTATTGGATGTCAGAATAACGTTGTCCTTAGACACTGGCTAGACATTGAATTCTGGTCACCTGACAGCATGACTTAAATCCTGCTCAATATTAACGTTTTATGACACTGTGTGCCTGTTAGAGTGTAATTTTCTTGTTTCGGTTGTCACTGGTTTAATCATTTTGTAATGATAATGATGGTTTACCTGCCGGATTCTGTTTTGGGTTTGCATGCTGCGCTGGGAGCTATTGGCCCGACAGTGGAAACGCGACATAATTTCGGCCTCATTGCTCAAGCTCTCATGGTTATTGGCTTGGCCTGGGCCAGGCCAGCTGTCTCATACTGGCCTGACAGTGGAAATGCGGCTAATGGCTATCAAAGTACAACATTGTTTACAGTCACTTAAATAATGCTAATGTTGTTGTGAAGTCATACTTGTATGTGATTTCAGACCCGATATTCAAAGTAGCATGATAAACAATATAGGAATCGTGTCACAAGTTGTCACTGTTTAAATACGAGTATAAAAAAAAAACTTTACCTCAATAGGAAATATGTGCACTGACAAGTAGCCTTCATATATAAAATAGACAAATCCAGTTACTAGAAATCTATGTATATTTATATAATACTGCGAATCCACTATAATGTATGTTGCCCCACAATACAAATGAGTAGCTTTTAGCACGGCTGTGACAGCTCCTAAGAAAGCATGATGGGCCATTTTGTCTTTATCTTTTCTGTATTGCTCTCATTGTGTCTTTAAAGCATTTGAAGGTGTCTATTCAGCACATTGATTTAGATGCAACTTATTTCAGGGGTGATGGAGTGTCGAAAGCTGTCAGAAAAACACTGGCAAATTTATTTACCAATACTGCTGCGGTCTGTATTGCAGCGCTTATGATTGAAAACAGAAGAGTATTTCAAGTAATCTATTTTTGTATGAGCAATGGAAAACAAACCAAAGAAATTATATTTTAGGGGGAGTTTTACCTGAGCCTGTGCATGGGGAAGAAGATGAAAACGAAATTAATAATATAGCCATTATTAAAAGTATAAAAAAATGGTATTAATAGTGATATAGTGATATAGTGTTCATGTAAAGCACTTTGAATTGCCACTCTGTATGAAATGTGCTATATAAATAAACTTTGTTATTGTTTTACTCATTTTAGTTAAATATTGAAGTTTCTAATTTTATTCTGTGAGTTACTTCCTGCTTGTCTGTCTTTTTTTTTTTTTTTTTCAAAATGAACACACATTAGTACAAGCAAATTACATTGTACAGTTCTTTTTTAAATTATTTTTTGTTACGTTCACAGTTTAGGTTTTTAGCTTCAGAATTAAAAAAAAAACTAAAAACAACTACCTTATTAATGTAACTAAACTAACACAAATAGTGTAAAATTAATATGGTTGGGGGGAAGGGTTGGGGCGGAGGCAACTTCATGCTCAGTTCATTTAAATTTGTGAAAGACGATTAAATTCACCTAATTCCTTCATGTTATACAAACTTAAAATCGATTGTGTGCAACCCAGGGTTTTTTTTTTTACAGTGGACCAACAAATTGCAAATAAATTCAGTAGCTTTATAATATGCTGCTTTTTACACAGGAAAACATTCACCTCCAAATGGCATTCTAGACTGAGAACAATCATGCTCACCATTAACAAGTTGATCCAAACGGCAGTGCCTGAAACCATCCAAGCAATGTATATTGTGCAGTTTTTTTAGTTTCTAGTTTTTCAACTAAAGAATTGAAAAAAAATAAAATAAACTAACGAACGTAACTAAAATAACAAAAAAAGAGTAAAATATTAATGACTCATCCTGTGTTCTCCAGACATCCATTCACATGCTATGTTGAGTAAGAATGCCCCGCCCACTAATACTACCTAAAGCTTACACTCAAAAGAATGACGTTTACTGTTTGTTCAAACTTCTTATTCAAATTGAGCTGAACCAGCCTGATCTCTTGAGGAAACATAACAATTTTACGTCTTGTCAGTTACAGTAAGTGGTTAATTTATTCAAATTTGTGTAAATTCAGTCATACGAAAATGTATGATTTTAAAAAGAAAGTGTTGCACCCAACCCCTCATTGGGGAATGAGCAAATTACATTGTATAATTTTGTTTTACCCATTTTAGTTAAATAATGAAGTTTCTAATTTTATTCTGTATTACTTCCTGTTTGTCTGTCATATTTTTGATTAAAATAAACACGCAATAGGCAAAATTGCAAATTAGTACAAGCAAATTATATTGTACAGTTCTTATTTAATACATTTTAGTCACATCCCAGTTTTTGTTTTTTCAACTTTTTTTTTTAGTAAAAATTAAATAAACTAGCTAATGTAACCAAACTAACCAAAAACAGTGAAATAATAATGCATCATCCTGCATTCTACAGACGTACAATCACATGCTAGAGTAAGAATGCCCGGCCCACTAATACTACATAAAGCTTACACTCGCAAAATAACGTTTACTATTTGTTCAAACTACTTACTTAAATTGAGCTGAACCAGCCTGATATCACTTGGAAATGTAACTATTTTATGTTTTGTCAATTTAGTGGTTAACTCATACGAATTTGAGTTCAGTCATACGAAAATGTATAATATTGAAAATGAGGTGTGGCACCCAACCCGGTCCCTAAACCAAACCCTCATTGGCAGATGAGCAAATCGTATACTAAATTGTACAAATAAGATCATAAAAATTCATATCAATCAGCCACTAAATCAAAAAAAGTTATGAATTGCTGTGAGATTTTGGGCGGAGACATAATTGTTTTATGTTCAATCCACTTAAATGTGTAAAAACTAACAAACTAACTTAATTCCTTAATGTTATTCAGCATTTTTACAGTGTACCAGCAAACTGAAAATCAATTCAGCTTTATAATATGCTACTTTGCAAAAGGGGAAAAAAAATCCACCTCCAAATGGCATTCTAGACTGTGAACAATCATGCCCTCCATATTAACAAGTTGGTCCAAACGGCAGTGCTCAAAACTGTCCACTTCAAAGGGCCCTTCAAAATAAATGTTTTGAAAGATACAAGTGTTGGACAAGTGGCAGACACTGCAAGTTTAATTTGTGACTTGGATGGCTCACAAGTGCTTTTGCAAGGAACATTTTTGTTTTGGTTCCACACAACCTTTTATTTGAAGGGATTAGGGCATAGGGATGATCCGAATGAAATGAAGCCTGTATAGCTTCTGTAAGAGTGCAGCAGCTCACACATTCACATCAGAATGGGACTTTTCTTTCATTTCAGTACAAATATCTACCCAGCAAATTCAGTTTTTCACTTACAGTAATGCATGAAAAAATACCATAGTTTGCTTTAGGATTTACTACAGATAAATGTAGCACAGTATTGAGATGTAGCACATGTATTGACAGTACATCTTACTGCATCATATTATTAACTAGTGAACTAATACTGAACTAGTGAACTTTTGTAAATACTGTAGCAGACCTTTACAAGGTACAACAGTAAATCAGTAGATTGTGGCATATTGTATCATATTACAGTATTTACTACAGTATCCAATATGTTAATGTACTGAATATGTGATATTATATCCAAACTGATATTTGGAAAGTTGCTGTAATTTAGAAAAGTGAATTCTAGTGTGTGTTGTAGTAAAATAATTTTCAAATTTTTTTTTTAGCAAATCTGGTTGGCTGAATTTCTGATTGCTTTAAAACTGAACTATCAAATACACCAAATCATGCTTTTAATATCTATAAAGGCTAAAAAACCTCTGAATTTCAATACATGTGTCAATTACACGTCTCTAACATTCTTTAAAATATTTTCTTTGTATTCAATAGACGAAGCCAACTATAATGATGGCAGAATTTTTGGGTGAACTACCCCTATAAGATGCACAGAAAATGGTCTTCAAAATCAAGGTATGTACTAAACTTTTTGTGTGTTTCGTTGCACAGCTATTTGCTACTTTACTTGAAAAGTAATGTCTTACCCAAACACCGAACCTGTTTAAGTGCAATTTAAATATTAGTTTTATTCTGTAAAGTTTTAAAAATAATTTTAATAAATACGTTATTGAGCAAGTAAAGCAATACAATATTGAAGAGGGAGAAAATACAGACAGAATCAATACTAATAGCACAACAAACTAAAAACTACAAATACAAATCTGGGGATGTATGTATACAGATCTGTCTGGTTCTCTAATCTGATTGGCTAATAGCTGTGCAATATTCCACAATATCAGCACTCGCACAGTGTCTTTACCCTTCTGTATTACTCCGCCCACATAGTGACAACAGATCAATTAAATTTACAGTTTGACAAACATTGCAGCTGTTGGACAACATAATGTACTTTTGTGGCTTTTTTTAGGGGATAATGTGGTTGTTTAGATTGCAACTATGCAGTTCATTTATAGGGATAATGCCTAGTTTAAACATTTAGAATTTCGGAGATATAGTGCCATCCGCAAGATGGCAAGAGACGACATAATAAGCCCTTAGAGGAGGAAAAAACCCAGCGTAATTTTAAACTACAGCTGATCAAATCATTATGTGACTTTCTTAGTGGATCTCTCTCTCTCTCTTGTATGTAGTAGTGCTGCATTTATACCAGTAATTGTAGTATGTTGAGTCTGAGATGGGACTCGCATAATAGGAATAAATGCATTTTGTGTTGGCCACTTTTTGTATAACCCTGACTTACTTTCGATTAGCCATCTGTTTCTAATGAGTCTCCTGTTTCAATACTGCAGACTAGTTCAGTAAAAAAAAAGAAAGAAGAAATGCCCGCATGTGTTTAGCATTTTTCCTTATCACAAACACAAAAGTAATCTGGTAGCTGCTTTAGCTTTTTCGGGGTTAATTATTGTGATTTTCCGATTGCAACAGAGAAATACTGAGAAATACTGGGTTTTGTCATCACCTTAGATATTACACTAGAGAATTATTCAAATACTAGTTCTAAAGTGATTTTTGTGAAGATTTCTGAGGTTCTGACGTCAACTGAAGATATGAATCAATGGCAAAAGAAAGTAGTTCCTCATATAAAAGGAATTTTAGATCCTTCGTGTTCGATTTCTTTTTTGTATACACAAGTATGCTGTCAAACTGTTGTATAGACGCAATATCATACTTGTAGTACTGTGATAGGGCTGTATATTATCACTGGTTGAACACTAAGGCACTCCTATATATATGATAAGGTGATGATCTTGCCATTTTATTTTATTTTTACAGAAAATTACAATTTGTCAAAATAGTAAATATTTTCATTTGATTGTTTTTCGACATGTCATTGGTAAAGTTTTGTACGGGGAAAAGTCTTACAGTCAATATGGTAAATGAAGCCCCGCCTAAAAGTACAGGGGCCAATCAGCCAACGATATAGACTGACATTCAAGGAGAGGGGCTCAGACCAGACCAGAAATGTTTATTACAACAGTTTCTGCAGTTGTTATTAATCGTTTGGGATCAACAAACACATTGAAATCAAAGTGAATGCTTGCTTCACAGACATGAGAAATATATTCATATAAAGAGTAAAAACTCTTCTTTTAAATGAACCAAACTACACTTGAAAACAAACGTTTTTTTGGTTTTGTAATCTGTATGAAATGAACTTGAGCTACAGTCTGGCCCATCAAACACACATCACATCACAGCAGCTCCTCGAACACCCTTATACTTGTTAAAGAAGCGGCTGTCAGTTTGGGAGATCAATACCAAGATTAAGACCAAGTTGCTAATTACTCAAAAAAAAAAAAACAGCACGATTGGATGAGGTGTTAGTCAGAGGATGATAATGTGTAAAACCACCATAAATGAGGTTGGTGTCGCGATCTCGTTCCATTCAAGTGCGCATGCGCGTTAGCCCGGGCAACCTGAAAAAAAATGCAGGTTTTGTTTTATATGAACATTTAGAAATGATACTCCTGAGACAGTAGTTTAATTTTATCCAAATATGTCATCATAACTTGGCTAACAGTTTTGGAGAATGTGATGTTTCCCCATTCAAACAGAATGCCTGACTGACTCAGAGGCATTTCAAAAATGGTTGCCAGGAGAAATTACTTGCTCTTAAGGGACTTTGTTGACATAGCACATCTATAGCTGCTATACTGTGCTTAACACAAAAAGTAACATTCCACCCAACCTATTTCATCAGGAACAATGTCAACAAAAGAGAGAATAGATAACTTTGTCAACTAATTTCTGTTCGAATGCTTCAACCTAGTAACATGCGCTAAAGGTTTTTGGACAAACACAATTAGAGCTGAATGTGAAGCGGCATAAATCAGTGTGTCTCCAGCAGAGCTTGCACTCAGCCATTAACAGCACTCGCATTTCATCTCAGCACACACACACAGACATGCATCTGTCCCCTCATGGACATCACAAAAAATTGCTTTAGTGAAGCCTCTAGAGCTCGTCTGCTTCTTAAGATGAAAGCGCGGGGCTCCTGAGAGGAATGTCAGACGCTCTGTTGGTTTCTATCAGCATCAGCGTGTGTGCAACACTCGCGGCGTCCGCTGTCATGTTGTTTGAGGGTGATCAACACGCTGACCTGATTATTAATAACAATGTGATGTATCTTCATGAGGTTCTTGACATGCATGTGTTTGTGTACAGTCGTGAGTAGGATGTGTAAATCTGCGCTTTTTGTTTGAAGGTGCGAATGACGAAATAATGCTGCAACGTACAAGCTGAGGAAAAATAAAACAAGGACATAAAGGATTCTGCATATGCTAACGATTTCTAGCATCTAATTCTAACAGATTTGCATTGTTTAATGTGTACTTGGCTAACATAAAAGATTTTAAAGCCTTATAATAATAATAATAATAATAATAATAATAATAATAATAATAATAATAATAATAATTCCCAGTACTAGGATGTGGCTGGAATGGCACCCGCTGTGTTAAACATATCCCAGAGTATCAGCTGAATATACAGCCCAGAGTTTCATTCCACTGTGGTGAGCCCTGATAAATCAAGGACTAAGCTAAATGAAAATGAATTAATAATAATAATAAAATAATAATAATAATAATAATAATAATAATAATAATAATAATAAATGACTCTTAAAACAGAAATATAAATGAGAAACTTCATAAGAAACAAACAAAAATGTGACTAAAACTTTGTATGAGATCTTAATTTCATAATCTCACATTCACAACATTACCCAATCAGCATTTTATTATCGGAAGAACATTGCTAAAATTATACTTTATTTCTCTCTCTGAGCATCAATGAAAATATTAATCCATGCTTTCATAGCCATCAGGTTTGATTACTGTTAATGCTCTCCTTTCTGGACTACTACTACAACAAATCAACTCTAATTACTCAAAATCTCTGCTGCTAGAGTACTGACAAAGACCAAATGGAGAAAACACATTATCCTTTGCCTCTTTAAAAACCATTACACTGGTGTTACATTAGTCATTAATGATTGATTTAAAGAATAAAGAAAAACATACATTTTTAATTTGCCTACCACACAATGTCATAATATACTGTAAATTAAAGTTAAAAAAGATTGTTATCAGTTATTAACTCCAGGTTTTATTAACTATTTATAGCCATTGGATAATATCATTGCGCCTGCTGCAGCCATGGTACAGCAGCAAAATTACATGATTATTATTTCTTTATCAATTTGTATTGTTGTGTATATATATAGGTTATACTTTATGTGACCACAACTCCAGCCATAAGGGTCAGTTTTTTTATTTAATTTAATTGAGATCATAAATGAACTGAAAGTTGAATAAATAAAATGACTTTATAGTGGTTTGTGAAAATAGAACAATATTCGGCAGATGTACAACTTTTTGAAAAACTGAAATCTGAGAGTAAATATTGGGAAAATTGTCCTTTAAAGTTGCTCAAATCAATCTCTTAATTCATATTACTAATCAAAACTATGTTTTGATATTGTTATCGTAGTAAAACATAGGATATCTTTATTTTGTAAATGTTAATGTTAATTTTGTAAATGTAAATTTAACAAAATTATCGTTATTTCGCTGCAATAGCCTGGTCGTTAGCCTGCTGAGACATGGTGGTGTAGCACTTCAGGGCGTCCCGAGTTTGAATCCCAGCTTGTGGACATTTCCCCATCCTGCCTCTCTCTCTCTCTCTCTCTCTCTCTCTCTCTCTCTCTCTCTCTCTCTCTCTCTCTCTCTCTCTCTCTCTCTCTCTCTCTCTCTCTCTCTCTCTCTCTCTCTCTCTCTCTCTCTCTCTCTCACTTCACTTCTTGTCTGATTACTGTCCTATGTAATAAAGGCAAAAAGGCCACCAAAACAAAACAAAACAAAACAAAACAAAAATATCTTCATGGAACTTTGCTTAAAGGAGATTTTGACCAATTTGATAATTTTGCCCCATGCAATGTATTTTTCTAAAAGGTAATCTATATATATATATATATATATATATATATATATATATATATATATATATATATATATATATATATATATATATATATATATATATATATATATTTACTGGATGTATTTCATTTTCAATTGCCATAACTGTCCAAAGCATTTTTTCTTAGCATAATCGCATAATATTGACAATTACATACAGCAAAAATAATTTTTTAAGAGTAGTTGTTGATCATATTATTGTGCTATTGACAATTGTCATAATAGTCAATAGCACAATAATATCATCTACAACTACACTTAAAAATGCTTTTTGCTGCTTGTTCAATTATCAGTCCCATAGCCAGGGGGGTTTATCTAGCAAAATCCTCTGTTGGCTGTCACCTCGGTGTGATTTCAGCTAATCAGTTTTGTTTTGCTGTGCAGGAAAACATACCATCTGACCTCAGTGAAATATTCATTCGTTACTGTATTGTTTTTAAATAGAGAAAACATTTTACAAGTTTATTCTAAAGCTTGGACCTTAGGCCTACTCTTGAAACAAAATCAAAAAAGCACCAAAAGTGGACCATATTAAAACTCTTTTGAATACTATTTTGGCTATTGTTGTTATCCATGAATTTTCAAATGTACTTTTTGTACATGAGAGGCTAGAAAAAAATTATGAGGCTCCACATAATAATAATAATAATAATAATAATAATAATAATAATTATTATTATTATTATTATTATTACTATTATTATGTTTTAATATTTTTTATTCAAGAATTGAAAAAAACTTTAATAAGCTTGAATGTGTTGGCCGGTTTGTTATTTTTCTAATAAATTACAATAGTGTTTAATTTAAAACTTTAACAGATTCTATTTTTTTCGAATTAGTTTGTTGGGGTTACAAATCCTTAGCCATGTCGATGTGACCTTAATACGAAACTTAAGCCTAGTCCATTTGTTGTGTGCGCAGACCCAGAAAAATTGAAACCTCCGGCCCTGCCCACAAACACTGTTGGAAGAAAAAGAAGAGAAAAAAAAAGAGGAAAACAAAATCCTTTCCCTATAAAGATGAGGCTCTGAAGAGTCATCGGTGGAAGTTTATTTTTGCAAAAATACCTCAGCATTATAGCCCCAGCCTTGTGCTGTGTCCCCTTCATTTTTCTGACGAGTGCTTCAGCAATCTACAAATCTACAAAGGAGAATTCATCGGCCGTTAAAGGAAGGATCAGAAAAGACTTTTAATGTATGGGACTTTGTCAGAGCTTGACAGGGACTTTACAGTACACAGTTCATGGATCAGTTCCTTCCTCCATTCCTCCTCCTTCCTCCAAGTGTAAATCACTTATGTGCGATTAAAATGGTTACCTTCTTGTTTACAAATTATGTATTTAATAGTTTTTTGTTACTTGTTGTTTGTAACTGATTTATGCAGGTTGTTCTGTATCTGGTTAGCTCTTTATATTTTCATATCGCATCTAAAACCACGTTGAAAACTCAACACCTGCCGCTTTGTTTCCGAATTTACATGCGCTTGTGAACTTGTGATCCTCTGCCATTTATCGTTGCTTTGGCCACCGCCAGCTGTTCCTACACATATTCAGCGGTCAAGTTTCAGTCAGCGCAGACTTACATTGTGCTAAGGAGGGGTTTGGGAACAAATGAATCGTTGAACGAATCATATGGGAGTCGGTGGGATAATTAGGTAAAAATAAATGCATATTATAATGAAAAGAGACAATGAAAGTGTTTTTTTTGACCTTGCATGCATATCAGATTGTTGTTGGAGACCCCCAAAACCAAAACATGATCTTTTTTAATGCATAATAGGGACTCTTTAACTAGACATTCATTAGTACATATGTTATTTTACTTTTATACATACAGTACAGTACATCACAACTCATGTGCTTTCACAGTTGGGCTTGATTAAAAATGAAAAGGATGACTTTATCACTGGAGTGATGAAATCCAAATATTTACTCTATTCCTGATAATGTACAATTCTTGCTCCACCAAGTGAGTATGAAGTGAAGCAAAAGTGTGAAGCTAAAGGGGTCCTGACTGCTGCTGCAGATCTCTCTGTGTGTGTGTATGTGTGAGAAGAGCTCCAGTAATAAGAGCCAAGGGGGTTCATGTGTTTCTGCTGTGAGTGAGAGGTGTGATAGCCAGGTCTCATGAATAGTGATGCTAGACAGCTGCTCATTAACAGCAAGCCTGTCAGCCAACAGACTGGAACTGCCAACACACACACTCATACGACCCCCCCCACCCAAAACAACACACAGTCAATCTGTTCGCCATCTCTTCATCTCCCTAACCTGTGGCTCCTCCAAAGAATGATCCGGGCTCCTTGACTCTGAACTGACCTAGGAATGAGATGGACTTCAGCATCTGGTAACCCTCGCTGTGGAATAAAAACGCCCTCCAAGTCTGAAGAGTGAAGTGTTCGTTTATCCTGGAGCAGCGTACACACACTTTCAGAGACCTCAGGCATGAAGAAAGAAACATGAGGTCCTCGCATGAGCGCCGCTGACAGAACTCTTCTATTGTTGGTTTATTGACTGAGACATCCACAGCATAATTACAGCTCAATTCGGTCCCCGGGGCCTGTTTCACATCGCACACGCATAGAGGTTTGCATATTTATTTTGGAGGACATATTAACTGCTTCATTGAGATGGGCTGTATAGAAAAAAAAACACATAGGTGCAAATAGTGTGTTTTGGGTCTTTAAAATATAGGCAAAAGCAAACCATTGTACGAACAACTGCAAGTAATATCATGCACACACAAATAGCATTTTCTTGCCAGTAATTCTGAATGAATCCAGACTGTTCAGCTGTTTATGGTTTCATTCTGTGTATTCGGTTGTGTAAATTAATTCCATTTGGATGTTGGAGTTCTTAATATATTTTTTCTTTTTTCAAAGAGCTGCTGCCATTCTACCCTCAAATTATTTGCAGTCATCACTGTAAATGCATACATCCATAAATTATTCTATTCATAAATTCATCTTTTACTTCTATACAACCAATTATAAGCAATGGTCATTTGTTATCAGGTTTGCAAATTGCGGAAAGTGTAATATCCCTCTCCCACGCAACCATAAAATACAAGTGTTGTACAAAAGCACTGACTCTTTTATTAAAAGTAAAGCTTACCGAAAGTAAAATGGCTGAAGTAAGCCCACACTAATGCAATAGAGTCTGGCTGCAGATTTGCACGCTTGGACTTGCACACTCATGCCCTGTTTACACTAGTGCGTTTTAGTTTTAAAACGGCTTTTTAGAATGAAAATGATCTGCATCCACACTAGCGTTTCACCCAGCATTTCTGAACAGCTTTCCGTCCACACCAAAATGCTGAAAACGCACATCACATGACCACACACACACACACACACACTCTTGGGCAAGCGGTGCAGCCTCTCTACCCAGATGAGAGCTCTGCTCGTCGGACTGCTCATAAAGCATCTCCCGCTGGATCTAATCTCACTATATTTATTAAATGTGATATTTCATTTGTCTTGTTGTCTTTATCTAACAACATATTCCCTGACTTTGGTCATTGGAATCTATTACTTGTTCTCAGGTAATGTGTTTTGGCTAAGTGCAAAGATAGGTTAATAATTAATGTAACCACGTAGCCTACATTCTGTATATTGACTGATCACTTGCCTTTATTTCCTATAATGTATAAACTTATTGTATGTTATACTTTTATAATGGCCATTATCAGTTATTAAAATCTATATTCAGCAGAAGAAAGAGTATGTTTCGTATTTTTACTGAAATTGAAAGGAAGCAGTTGTTATAGGCTCTGTTTTGTTATAAATACCCACACAGTGAAGATGACGCTCATATATGCTGCACGACGCCTCATTTCTGCTGTCTGTTAAGTTGCTTATATCAAAATGAAAATAGCTAGTTCCTTAAATTGTGTTTTCATTTTATTGTTGAGAAAGTAAAACAACGTAGCCAGGGTGATGTGAATGAAGTTATACAGTACATGTCACGTTAGCTTGATCAAAACAGGAACAAAAACAAAAGGGTGCGGATCCAAGTGCAGATATTTATTTACAGTGAAACAACGAGGTGATCAAAATACAAAGTAACAAACAAACGACAAAACCAGAAACTAAAACAGAGACAAGGCTCAAAACAAACACTACAAACTAGACTATGGCAAAAATACAAAAACACGATCAGGAACAACGAACTATAAATACAAGACTTACTGTGGCACTAGGAACAAGCGAGACATGGAAGACCAGAAAGACAAACGACGCGATGACAAACAAAGGTGGAATGGTTGAATATAAAGTTCAGATAATCAACGGTAACACAGAACAGATAAGATGACAGGTCAGTTTAGGTGTTCCGGTGTATGCGCGTGGTATGTATAAGAATGTAGTTCTTTTCCTGGGACGCTGCAGTGCCTACAAGTTCTTGTGCACTACAGTGCCCTCAGGTGGTCACTGACGGATGTGACAGTACACTGTTCCCTTTGAAGATTTACCCGTGTCCTCGGTGGTCTGTTTTCCATATCAAACAGAGGAGGGGGAGACTGCAGGATTGATCAAACTTGCGAAGTCTGAACTTACAAGAAGAGGATGGAGGACTGAACTGTGTGTAACGTGAGGCTACTTAATATTGAGGAAAAGCTCTAATCAGAAAGGCGAATGTTGGCAGCCCTGCCTCTGTTTTCAGATGTCTCTGTTTTCCCCCATCCACACTGAGACGGAGCAGCAGCGTTTTAGAATGAAAAGGGCCTCTCCAGCATTTCCAAAACGCTCCGTTTTTGGCACTCGAAAACTCCGGCGTAGTGTGGATGGATGACGTAACTGTAGCAAAACTTATGCGTTTTGAAACGAAAATGCATTAGTGTAAACGGGGCCTCAGGCAACCACACTTCCTCTGCAAGTAACGTCGTTTACAATCACCACCTGTGTCCCCTTGCATAAAAGTCCTTCGGTAACTTAACTTAAGGGTGTCCCTGAGGCGGAAAAAACTCTGGGTAACAGATTTTATAAAGATCGTTGCAACAAACTTCTTATGTCACCCTTACTTAAGTGTCTTTTATTCTAAGCGTTTCACCGCGGTTTCTTGCAACATACGGTGATGGGCTCTGCAGTTGCTATAGTTATGTAAACAGATCGTAACAAACCAGGAATGCTTGCCTTACAACAGTTCCGCAGTAATGTTACACATCATCTGTGACGCTTTCTTTCCGTTAAGCTAGTCATTCTCTTATAGAGTCGATCTCGACATTATGTTTGGAGGACCTATAAAACTGGGCTGGGATCATGTACAGACTGTTGAAGCTACGCTGCAACTGTGATTTCATATGGATGCACTCCTGCGCGGACGTGCTAACTTATCAAGAATCGTTATAAAGAAAAGTTTCCCAAGTCGTTCAAGAATCATTGCTGTAAGTCCATAATGTGTATCTGTTTGCTATACTACAACTCATTAAAATGTTTAAAATAAAAACAAAAATTTTAATTTGCTTTTCATTTATAACTCTGGAAGAATACCTTGTGTGTATATTTAGACTGATATTTAGTTGATATAAATAATAAGCTTTGCTGGTATGAATGTTAATAGTAGCTTGCTTTGGTAAATTTACATCAAAGCATATATTCATTTGATGAATATACTAACTGCTTTTCGAGGGGTGGGGGGTCTGTCATGTTGTACAATGTAAGCAGGCTACTTAGAATTATTTGACATTGTAGTCACTGGTAACACAAACGAACTGGAAACTTTCAGTTTATTTGGGTTGATTTAAAGTGACGTGACAGGTGCAGGTGACAATCGTAAATGACGTGACTTCCATAAGAAGCGTGAGTGCCTGAGCGTGCAAGCCCAAGAGTGCAAGTCTGAAGATACAAGTTCAACTCTGCAGCCAGAGCCTTTTCCACTAATGTTTAGTAACAAGTAACAAGCCGGCAGCTAGCGCTCTGCAACTTTCGCTGATGCTAAGCAGGGTTGTACCCGGTCAGTTCCTGGATAGGAGACCACATTGGAAAGCTACGTTGCTGCTGGAAGTGGTGTTAGTGAGACCAGCAGGGGGTGATCAATCTGTGGTCTGTGTGAGCCTAACGCCCCAGTTTATTAATGGGGACTCTATACCGCTCAGTGAGGACCATCTTTTAGATGAGGGTTTAAACCGAGGTCCTGACTCTCTGTGGTCGATAAAAACTCCAAGATGTCCTTCGAATAAGAGTAGGGGTTTAACCCCAGCATCCTGGCCAAATTTGCCCACTGGCCTCTTTCCACCATAGCTCCCTAACCATCCCTATATGATAACTGGGTTTATTACTTTGTCTCTTCTTTACCAATCAGCTGTTTGTTGTGTGCGGTCAGTATTACTGCCATCTTGTCATCCAATTGGATGCTACACACTGGTGGTGGATGAGAAGATTCCCCCCAAAAATGTGTAAAGTGCTTTGTCTAGAAAAGGGCTATATGAAAGTAAGAATTTTTATTATTAAGATGAATATGAATATACTTATGAAAATTATTTATATCGTACACAAATGAGCCTGTTTAATTAGTTTCAGAAGTTTTCAGGCAATACATACGGTCACAATTATTACTTCCTACTAGAGCAGTGATTCCCAACATGGGGGTCGCAGCCCACAAGCGGGCCTTAGCGATCCATGCATCCAAGCATCCATGTTTGCATGTCACGTTTGATGTGGTAATTTCACAGTAGGAAAACACACAGGTTTGAAGGCTCGTTCTCTCCCCTTACAGTGTAATTCGGCCTTGTATACATACGCGCTAAACTATATCAAGGTGAAAGTCATCATAGCTTATAATCATAGCGTAGAGTAGACCCAACCCAACTTTGAGAATAGATAAACGGCGATATTTAAGAGTATATAAGAGTCTCATGTTACCGCAGCACGATAACACCGATAACGGCCCACCACTAATATTAGGGCTGTCAAAATTAGTGTGTTAACGCACGTGATTAATTGGAAATATATAATGCGTAAAAAAATGCAAATAACGCAGATGCATTTTTAAAAAAAATTCCTGTTGTGGCCGACGTGTGTTCAGGGATGTGCGTGCATAGAGGCAACCTTGGCGACCCCCTTGGGCAGCAGCACAGTAAGCGAACCCTCTGGTCCTCACTTTCATCTGCTACACCCACCCCCTCCCTCACGATACTTACTTTTTTCAGCAAACCGGTCACTTTTGAGTTGAGGGTGGCGTGATTGCAAGTTGGCTAGAGCACCAGTTCAGCTTGCTCTGGCCCTGCGTGTGTTTAACATGCAAAGAAATCTGGATAAGACCAAGGATGCACTTTTAGAAGGAAAATTTCAGTATAAAACAACTAATGTCGCATCAGCAGGCTACTCTGCATTTCTTCCAGAGTTTCATGCAATTTTGGGTGTTTCATTTTTAATCTTTAGTTCTTAACTGCTGTTCAGCAGTTCACTTTCATTCAGTATATTTTCATTCAGGATGTTTTAATGGAATTTAATACCGCATGGCAAACGGAAAGAAAAACCTCCACATTTCAGGACTCGCGTGATCCTTCAAGGTAATCAAACATAGCTGCTTACATGGTAGACTCTTAATCAGTGTTATCTTAATCTTAAAAACGAAGTATTGGTGTCCATGTAAATGTACTCAGTCAAAGTGGCAGATGAAAGTCGCAAGCTGTCAAAGACAGCCCTATTTTATGCCTTTAAGCTGCTTCCATGCGCCCTCACATTTCATAAGTTTGACGTTTGACGTAAGTTTGAATTTTTGAAGATTCTCAAAAATTTAGCTCTGGTTACGTATCTCCAATGATTCTGTATTTTTTTTTTAAGTTACTATATTCACAAAAGCATTCCACATATATTTGCATATTTTATTACTTTTCAACATTATTATTAGAATGTATTATAAATTCTACACAAAAATAGCAAAAAAAAATGTATGCACATTCTGTCTAGCCCGAGTCATAACATACTTCAGTGTAAAATGTGTAGTAATGCCTGTTAAATAGAAAAAAATGCTTAACTTATTACAAAAAAATAATATCAGTCACTTCTGAAATGTATTATATAGCAAAAAACATGACGTGATGCTGTGGATGGATTCATTCATGTGGCTTCTCTGCTTACATGCTGGTTGTGCATGTGGTGTAAAACAGGTCAGATAAAGGCTAAGGCACAACAGAAAGCACACACAATGAGCCGCCAAGATCCATACGGCTGTTTATTCAGTGATGCCGCCCAGCGACTTTGCAAAAAACCTCTCTTTTCCTTCACACTTTCTCATCTTGTACTCATGTTAACTCCCTCTATCTCTCTCCGTCACACACAGATGCTCAGAAAAATGGCCCTTTTTTTTCTTTGACTGATTGTAGTCCCTGACAGAAGAGAGAGGCGTATACGGCCCCTCTGACTGGACCTGGCCGTCAAATAATACAGATATGAACGTCAGCGGAATAATTGAAGAAGGTGTTTTATATGTAGAAGACAGAGAGGGATGAAGTGGAATTGAATCTCAAAGAAAATGAGAAAGGGGAGTGAATCTCTGGAGACAGGCGCACAAAAGCTCCGCCATGTTTGAAGAAAATAGAGGATAATTAGAGTGGTCAGTACCTTCCCCAGACTGCGTCTCACACATACACACACACATGCACGCTCCACACATGCTGACAGGCATAAATCAGCTGGCTTTGAAGCTCCCATGAGCGGTTTATGAAACAGTCTACAGTGAATACATATCACTCTGAGGAACACGGAGAGAAAAACCAAGAAGGAAAAAAAAAACAGTACTTTAACGCCTTCACATCTCTCTTTGACTTTTGCTTCAAGGGGACCAATTTTAGGCAATTTAGCTAAAACAGGGGAGCTCACTCCCTCGCATGCCTTCCCTCCTCTAGTTCAGCTGTTGTGCGAGCTCAAATGGTCTCTTCCGAGTTCCTCCATCACAATTGAAGGGTAGCAAGAGGCTCATGCTGGCACTCGGTTTGGAATGAAAGAAAACATTCTGCCTTCAGATCGGCTATTGATCCCGACACCAGTCCCCACCGGCCTGTGCTCATGACAGTCACTAGTCTCCATGCCAACAGCATTTCACATGCAGATTCTTCTGCGCTCCACCTGCCACAATAAAACCACACCTGTTTAGCAGATCTGCCTACTGCCTAGGGGTTACCGTCTCTGGAACTAATAACTATGTACACTTATATAGATATTATTTGACTTCAGAACATTTATGAATGTGCTCATAATTGTAATACTTATACTCAGGGGTTATTTTGTGCCAGAACATCGGTCCTCTGATATCTGATCCGGTACCTCATTTTACAGATCCCCTCCTCAACCGCCCTTCTCCCCGTCTGCTGTTCACTTTCACTTTCTTCAGCAATTCCCCAACCCTCTTTATGTTTGTCCGTGACACCCCCGGCCCACTCACTTTCATCTGCAGCACCCCTCTGCCATCAACCGCACCAACCCCACCTCTCCATCCTCAAGAAATATGCCAGGGCCGTTACCTTGATCTGTTCCGGTACCTCGCAATTCACAAATTAAGCACTGCTTATTCTGCCTTCTAAATGCATGGTTAACAATTTAGTTTAGGTCTCAATCAATGGTATTAAACTATTAACTAAAACTGATAGCTTAATAAACTACTAATTAGCAGTTTATTAAAAGATAGTTGTCACAATCACCAGCGATCCAGGCTTGTAGATCACTGGAAATCATTCATTTTTACTCAGGACTATAAATCCTGTTATGCACCACACTCCCACACCTGTTCCGGTTTTCCACTGATAGCTAACAAGCACAGCTGAAGCTGTTTAGAACTGATTACATGGACTTTAAAAGCAGCACACACACACACACACACACACACACACACACACACACACACACACACACACACACACACACACATACACTAGTTGCTGAGTCTTGTTTAACTGTGACATTATGATGTGTTTCCTTTGCCTTGCCTTTTCATGTTTAAGCCTTGCTTTGTTTTGTGTGTTTATTTACATTGTCTGCTGCTTGCCTTTTGACCATTCGCCTGTTTCATGACCACAACTCTGGATTTGTCTGTATACATCTGTTTGCCCCTGTGTTGGCAGTTGCTTGTCTGACCATTTTTGTTAGTAAACCTATATTTGTATTCGCACCTTCGCCCTTCACATTGCATTAGTAAGGTAGAAGTTGGGTTTAGGTTTTGATTAGGGATGCAGAATAAGATCATACTTTATAACTACTAATGTACTGTTAATATCTTTATAATAAGCAGGTAATATGCCAGTAGTTAATAGCATGAATTGTGACCTAAAGTGCTACTAAAGTATGCCTTCGTTGTTCATAGACTGTTGTAAAAACCTTCATTATCATGAGTGCATGAATATGAATGAGATATTATGTACCTGCTCTGAATGTTATCACTCGATTGAATAGGCATTATTAGTGGTTATCAGCTGATAAATAAGGGCCAGTTGGTGCCTTCTGCGCCTACTGGTAGGCTCAGGAGGCTGTTATTATCCATCCACATGGTTAATCAGCTATACTAATAGAGAAGACGCCAGATCTGTTTTTACTTTACTCTGATGTGTGGGTTTAGGGTTGGAGAAGAGGTAGACATTAATAAAATACAATTAAAGGGAAATGTAAATTAATTAATATATATATATAATATATAAATATATTAAATAATTCTCAAGGGTAATCTGCGATATTAATAGAGAAGACTCCAGATCTGTTGTGACATTATCATGATGGTTGGGTGTATAGGCTTGGGGTAGGGGTAGACGTTAATAAAAACAATGGTAAATTTAATAAATAGTATGAATAATTATTGTTAACTTCTGACCGCAGCCGTATGTGATCTATAGCTGATTAACCATGGATGATATGAGCCGACAAGTAGGCGCAGAAGGCCTCTACTGGCTCATATCTATCAGCTGATAATGCACATTCAATCGAGTGATAACATTCGAATCGCCTGTTTTAAGCATGGTTATGACTACTGTCATTTAAGTGTTATTTTCTCTGGGTATGTCCTGTTAAATGTAAACGTGACATCAGTCGAGACATTTTTGCTGTGAAAACTGGACATAAACAAATACATAACAATCTGTCTTTAAAAGTATCAACGCAACATGACTTGTCATAAATATGTCATAAATATGATTGTCACAAGGCCATAAATTTATAAATTCAGCACCATTAATATTTTTTGACCTTAGCAACAGTGGTGCAAATTGAAAATGTCATTAAAATGCCATTAAATATTAATAATTTCACTTTTATTGAGAAATTGTAATGACAAATTAATTTAGCTTGACTGACAAAAGAAAAACATTCATGACTAATAGTTATGACAATCATGTTTATGACGGAGGCGACGCAGTGGCGCAGTAGGTTGTGCTGTCTTCTCACAGCAAGAAGGTCACTGCTTCCAGCCTCGCCTGGGCTGGGTCAGAATGCGTTTCGGTTTGGAGTTTGCATGTTCTCCCTGTGTTTGCACGGGTTTCCTCCGGGTGCTCCGGTTTCCCCCGCAGTCCAAAAGACATGCGCTATAGGTGAATTGGGTAAGCTGAATTGTCCATAGTGTATATGTGTGTGTATGTGTTTCCCAGTGATAGGTTGCAGCTGGAAGGGCATCCGCTGCATAAAACAAATGCCAGATAAGTTGGCAGTTCATTCCGCTGTGGCGACCCCAGATTAATAAAAGGACTAAGCTGAAAAAAAGAATTAATGAATGTTTATGATGGATATATGACAAGCTGTGTTGTCTTGATAATGTCAAGATGTTGTAGCAAAGACATTTCAAGCAATGTCATCTTTGTTTAAGTTATCATGTTGTCATAAGCATGCATAAAATCTCCTACATATTCACGACATATGTCATGTCAGGTTGATTTTCAAACTTACCAGCTGATCGCTTACCTCCATGGATGTCTCTCCCCCTGTTACCAGGTTGTCCGGTAGCTTGACATGTACGTTGGCAGACTTGAGACGCAGAGCGGAGTTAACCGCGACAATGGGGTTTGAGTCCTGTGAAGAACTGTGAAGTAACTGGGTGAGAATGAGGTCAAATCTGAAAACATGAAAAAATCAGGGGGCTTTTCTTTTTCTGGATTGCTTTTCAAAATGCTGCGGTTGGGTTAAGGGAAGTGGGTGAGCATTTTTTTTTAAATACTATTGGTTGAGATGAGGGAGAGGGGACGTTGGGCGTATCGGTTGGTTGGTCAGTCAGTTGACAGTTGCCTCTGGTAGATTTATGTGAGAACAGCAGATGCGAATGGCACTCACGAGAGAAATTTGAGATCTGAAAAAGCGTACACAGCGTACCTCCTAGGACGTATTTTGCTCTCTCCAGAAATGTGCATAGGGAAACCTAATCAGACTGAGCCTGGGTTGAAATTATAACTGGGTTGAAAGTGTCCTCATTACACCTTCCGTCTGCTTACTACAGTAATTGCAATTACTTATGCATAATTACATGTAACTAACCCCAGTCTTAACCCATATTCAGTACATGTAGTTAATTAAGATTACCTAATAGTAAGTTAAAGAATAGTTTACTGTTGCAAGGACGCCTAAAAAAGAAAGCGTAACTGAAAATGTATGTGTATACTTTTGAGTGTGTAACATAAGCAGGCAAACTTAGGGACACACTTCATCATTAATGGAGCGTTCTGCTGATTAGTTATGTACCCTGTCAATCATCTTGTCACATCCTCTACATTACTTCTATAATTAATTTCCTACCGCACTGGAGATGAAGCAGCATGTTAATCTGCCATTGACAGGTCTTTCATGCAGAGTAATCTCCTCATGCGTCTGCATAATTGTGCATTTGAAAAGTTAATGACCAAACAAGCAGAAAAATAAATAAAACGTATCACGATGTCGTTGGAGATGAAATATATTGTGGATAACATGAACCATATACCCACCGGCCACTTTATTAGGTACACCTGTCCAACTGCTCATTAATGTAAAATTCTAATCAGCCAATCACATGGCAGCAACTCAATGGATTTAGGCATGTAGACATGGTCAAGACAATCTGCTGCAGTTCAAACTGAGCATCAGAATGAGGAAAAAAGGTGATTTGGCATGGATGTTGGTGCCAGACGGGCTGGTCTGAGTATTTCAGAAACTTTTGATCTACTGGGATTTTCACGCACAACCATCTAAGGGTTTACAGAGAATGGTCTGAGAGAAAATATTCAGTGAGCAGCAGTTCTGTGGGTACTAATGCCTTGTTGATGCCAGAGGTCAGAGGAGTATGGCCAGACTGGTTTGAGTTGGTAGTAAGGCAACAGTTACTCAAATAACCACTCTTTACAATCGAGATATGCAGAAGAGCATCTCTGAAAGCTCTGAACCTTGAGGGGAATGTGCTACAGCAGCAGAAGACCACACCGGGTGCCACTCCAGTCAGCTAAGAACAGGAAACTAATGTTCAGGCCATTAGTACCAATTGAGCATCATGTCAATGCCACAGCCTACATGAGTACTGTTGCTGACCATGTCCATCCCTCTATGAACACAGTGTTATCCAATGAGCATGGTGGCCTCCATCGTCCCTTAGTGGAAGATGTTTGGAACCACCATGACTCTTCCTAGTGCTGGCCGGCCGTCTAAGCTGAGTCGGGGGAGAATGTTCACAAACAGTATAACAAGACTCAGCAACTTCTGTGTGTTTGTGTGCTGTATAAATAGTCCAGTAAACAGTCCATGAGCAGCTTCAGCTGTTTGAGTCTAATCAGGTGTGTGAGTGTGTGTGTGTGTGTTGCATGACTGGATCCTTGTAGTCCATATACTGGCAGATTTGTAATTCTATTTGATATGTGACTTCACCAGCGATCTGTAAGGATTAAATCGCTTGTGATTGTGACAATTACGAAACCTGCTAATAAACTGCCAGTATGTTTTGTGTTATTTTTCTGTTAAAATTTTTTTTATATGTTCCTGGAATTATTTCAGACTTTGTCAAAACTGGCTTCTAATTTTTCCCCTTATTATGAAACGAGAGGCAGATTAAGAAAGCACAGCGCTCTTTTAATTTCTTTCAAAGAAAAAGCTCTTATGGTCCACACTAAAGGGAACACTTTTTATGATTAATTAGTTTTAATTTTCTTTCATATGCTGTAGATCTATGAGAATAAAGCTAAATTTACTTTGTCTTATGTTTGTAATTGTTTTTAATGTGAAACGTTCGTGCAGTAAAAACAAGCATAAATAAATTAAAATACTTCATGGACTTATCAACTTACAGCCATTATTTACCTTGCTCATAGATCGCTGTGTGTTTCTGCTCAACTTTCTGCTTACAATGTAGGGTTAACAGAAATGCTGGACGTCCTGATTGCTTCTCCTTGTGAACGTTGGGATTTAGAATGAAAAATCTCTGAGCAGCAGGAGGCTCTGAGTGCAGGAAAATGCTTCTTTCGCCGGCCATGTGACGGTGAGTGAGAGGAGAGTGTTCATGGCCACTGACTTCATATTTATCTTCTTTTACCTGCACTCTTGCAGTGTTAATCGATATGGCGAGGGATTTAGGCCTGGAGGAGAAGGGGAGGGCAGAGATGGAGGACCACAGGGTTTATTTCCACTCACGCTGTCCCTCTGTTGTCAAACACTTGAACTGAGATCTGCAGAAGGCATCAATCGACATGCAGAAATACAGGCTGCAAGAGTAGTTCCCCTTCGGTTGGGGAACTTCAGTGCCATGAATGGGAGGATTCGGATCAGAAGCCGCTTATCTGGAGAGTATTGAACGGGCCAATGAATGAAATTAATTGGCAGCGTAAGCTTGCGCAGGTGTGCGACATCTGCAATCATCTCAGCATATAAGCACACCTGAAGCCAGCAGACGCCATCCTTTTCGCTTCAGATCCTTTCTGAGTGAGTCGATGAGGGTTCCTCTTGCTGATCAGCACTTCAGAGCGAACGAGTGTGTCTCCCGGTCCAGAGTGGGTCTTCGCGGTGGCAGACGGTCGAGCTGGGTTACTCCCTTGCCTGCGGTTCTTTGGGTCCGGTCCTCCAGAGCGGTGCGTATAGTTGCAACTTTCCTAAAAGAGCAACACAGTCGTGCAGCACGTCCTTTTCAGGATGGCGCTCCGACTGTGCGTTTCTGGATGCGGGGGTTTCCTGTCTCCGGATGATGGACACGATCACTGCATTGCATGTTTGGGGGTCCAGCATGTTAATGCGGTGCTCGCGGGCGGTTCATGTCGTCATTGCGATGCCATGACCGTTGCACAGCTAAGATCGCGGCTAACTTTCGCAAGAGAGCGAGCCACCCCAGTTGCCTCCTGTTCTAAAAAAGCAGCGGGCGCTCGGGCAGATCTGAGGGTTTCAGCGGGAGCTAATCCGCCGCCCACGGGCTCGCGGACCTCTCGCTCCTCACGGCGCTCCATCCAAGCTTCGGGTGGTGAGAGTGATCCGTCTAACCAGATGGTAGCTCTCACACTCGCTGACACCGGAGATCAGATGTCCTCCGCGGCATCGGAGGGTGGGCTTTCACTGTCCGACGAAGATCCGGACCCGCTCGCCCCCTCCGGGCAGGTGAGCGCTGTCAAATCGGATCCTGAAGCGGACATGTTAGCCGTGCTTTCCCGGGCTGCTTCGGCCGTGGGGTTGGAGATGGTTTATCCCCCAGCTCCGCGGCCGGACCGACTAGATGGGTGCTACGTAGAGGACCAGAAGGCGAAGCCTTCGAAGCCTCTCGTCCCCTTCTTCCCGGAAGTGCACAGTAGGCTCACGCAGTCCTGGAGGGCACCTTTCTCTGCCCGTGCTGCGAGTGCCTCCGCCCTCACCGCCCTTGACGGCGGAGCTGCCAGGGGGTATGAGGCGATCCCGTCAGTGGAGCGCGCTATCGCGGTCAATCTTTGTCCGCGCGGCGCCTCTACGTGGCGGGGTTTGCCCCGCCTCCCGTCCAAAGCCTGTAGGTTGTCTGCCTCCCTCGGAGCCAGAGCTTATAAGGCTGCGGGCCAGGCTGCTTCTGCTTTGCACGCGATGGCCACCTACCAGCGCTACCAAGCGCAGGCGCTGGCCGAGCTGCACGAGGGCGGGTCCAACCCAAGCTTATTACATGAGCTGCGCACCGCGACCGACTATGCTCTTCGGACTACTAAGTCCGCCGCGTGTGCGCTGGGGAGGACGATGTCCACACTTGTGGTTCAGGAACGCCACCTCTGGCTAAACCTGGCCGATATGCGCGACGTTGACAAAGTTCGCTTTCTTGACTCGCCCATATCCCAGGCTGGCCTGTTCGGCGACACCGTCGGTGAATTCACCCAGGAATTCAAGGCGGTGAAAGAGCAGTCGGATGCGATGGGCAATGTCATCTATCGGCGTGGCCGTAAGCCCGCTCCGCCCGCCGAGCCATCCACCTCCGCTGTTCCTCGCCGAGGGCGCCCGCCAACGAGTGCTGCCCCGCCCCCGCCTGCGCCTCCGGCCAAGCGGGCGCGGCGTTCACCTCGAAAGCAGGCAGCCCCTCCTGCCCAGGGCGCCGTTAAGTCCGGTAAACGGACCGCGAAGCGTCCCTGAGACAGGCCATCCGGAGAAGAGGAAACTTGCTCTTTCCCCGCTGGAGGGCGGGGCCCCGATAACAACGGTACTTTTCAGTGCCACCAAAACATCAGTAAAAGAGCACTTTTTCCCTTCCCCGGATGTGACTGCACGAGTTCTGCCAGTCCGGGACGCGCTGCCTTCCGGCTCGCAGACTCTACGTGCTTCGCCAGTGGCTCACGAGCGCTGGGGGGACGGTCTCCCTTCCCTCAGCCCTCCAGCCCCCTCTCCGGAGTCAGGGTGCGGAGCCAGAGCGAATCGCTCTCCTCCAGCTTTTCCGCGGGACCCTCGTGCTTCCCGGATCAGCACACCCACTCCGCGCTGCCCCACCGCTGGTACGTCAGCGATTGTAGCGATGACTCCATTAGCGAGGGCTCTGCCTGCCTGGTTAGCGCGGGCCAGCCCCTCGCGGTGGCTCATACGCACAATCAGACTCGGTTACGCGATTCAGTTCGCGAAACGGCCCCCCAAGTTTACGGGCGTGTATTTCTCCAGGGTCAACCCCCTGTCCGCCCCTGTCTTGCGAGAGGAGATTGCTGCCCTCCTGGCGAAGGGTGCAATCGAGCCGGTTCCTCCAGCCGAGATGGAGAGTGGGTTTTACAGCCCATACTTCATCGTACCCAAAAAGAGCGGTGGGTCACGGCCAATCCTAGATCTGCGCGTTTTGAACCGCTGTCTGCACAAGCTGCCGTTCAGAATGCTCACGCAGAGGCGCATTCTCCAATGCGTTCGTCCTCGGGATTGGTTTGCAGCCATAGACCTGAAGGACGCGTATTTCCATGTCTCCATTCTTCCACGCCACCGCCAATTTCTGCGGTTTGCGTTCGAGGGTCGAGCGTGGCAGTACAAGGTCCTCCCCTTCGGGCTCTCTCTGTCTCCGCGGGTCTTCACCAAACTCGCGGAGGGTGCCCTAGCGCCCCTTCGGCTCGCGGGCATTCGCATACTCGATTATCTCGACGACTGGCTGATTTTAGCCCACTCGCGGGAGCAATTGATTATGCACAGGGACGAGGTGCTTCGGCATCTCCGCCTACTGGGGCTTCAGGTCAACCGAGAAAAGAGCAAACTCGCCCCCGTGCAGAGGATTTCTTTTCTCGGGATGGAGCTGGACTCGATCACCATGGTAGCGCACCTCTCCGAGGAACGCGCTCGCCTGTTGCTGAACTGTCTGAGGGAGCTCGACAGCAAACTAGTGGTCCCACTGAAGTTCTTTCAGAGGCTCCTGGGGCATATGGCATCCGCAGCCGCCGTCACGCCGCTCGGGTTGCTCCATATGAGACCACTTCAGCACTGGCTTCACGATCGGGTCCCCAGACGCGCATGGCACGCGGGCACACACCGGGTCTCGGTTACTGCGCTGTGTCGCCGCGCCCTCAGCCCTTGGAACGACCCCTCGTTCCTACAGGCCGGTGTGCCTCTAGGACAGGCGTCCAGCCATGTTGTTGTTTCAACAGACGCTTCCAACACGGGTTGGGGGGCCGTGTGTCGCGGGCATGCGGCTGCGGGCCTCTGGAAGGGTGCCCAGCTGCATTGGCACATCAATCGCCTAGAGCTGTTGGCAGTGTTCCTCGCTCTCCACCGCTTTTTACCGGTGCTGGAGCGGCAACACGTGCTGGTCAGGACGGACAGTACGGCGGCGGCGGCGTATATCAACCGCATGGGGGGTATGCGCTCTCGCCGCATGTCTCAGCTCGCCCGCCGTCTGCTCCTCTGGAGTCACCCGCGGCTGAAATCGCTGCGCGCCATTCACGTCCCAGGCACGCTCAATCGTGCAGCCGATGCGCTCTCACGACAGCTGTTACGCCCTGGAGAATGGAGACTCCACCCCGAGTCTGTTCAGCTGATATGGGCGCGATTCGGGGAGGCCCAGATCGATCTGTTTGCTTCCCCCGAGAACGCTCACTGCCAGTTGTTTTTTTCCCTGACCGAGGGCTCTCTCGGCACGGATGCACTGGCCCACAGCTGGCCTCGGGGCATGCGCAAGTATGCGTTTCCCCCAGTGAGCCTGCTCGCGCAGTTTCTGTGCAAGGTCAGGGAGGACGAGGAACAGGTTCTGCTAGTTGCGCCCCTTTGGCCCAACCGGACCTGGATATCAGAGCTCTCACTCCTCGCGACGGCCCTCCCCTGGCGGATCCCTTTGAGAGAGGACCTACTCTCTCAGGGACAGGGCACCATCTGGCACCCTCGCCCCGATCTTTGGAACCTCCACGTGTGGTCCCTAGACGCGAGGAAGACTTAGGTAACCTACCGACTGCGGTGGTTAATACCATCACTCAGGCTAGAGCCCCCTCCACGAGGCGCGCCTACGCCCTGAAGTGGAGTCTATTCACTGAATGGTGCGTCTCTCGCAGAGAAGACCCCCGAAATTGCCAGATTAGTGTTGTGCTCTCTTTCCTTCAAGAGAAGTTGGACAGCAGGCTGTCGCCCTCCACTCTCAAGGTTTACGTGGCCGCCATCTTCGCTTATCATAGCGCGGTAGCTGGCGGCACCGTGGGAAAGCATAACCTGGTCATCCAGTTCCTTAGGGGTGCTAGGCGAATTAATCCATCTCGCCCCCCTCTCATGCCCTCTTGGGATCTCGCCCTCGTTCTCACGAGTCTGCGATCCGATCCCTTTGAGCCACTCGAATCAGTATCTCTAAGATTTCTGTCCCTGAAGACAGCTCTGCTGGTTGCGTTGGCCTCCATCAAGAGGGTCGGGGACCTGGAGGCATTTTCGGTCAGTGACTCGTGCCTGGAATTCGGGCCGGATTACTCTCACGTTATCCTGAGACCCCGCCCCGGTTATGTGCCCAAGGTTCCTACCACCCCCTTTAGAGATCAGGTAGTGAACCTGCAAGCGCTGCCCCCGGAGGAGGCAGACCCAGCCCTTTCTTTACTTTGTCCAGTTCGCGCTCTGCGCATTTATGTGGACCGTACTCAGAATTTTAGATCATCTGAGCAGCTCTTTGTCTGTTATGGCGGTCGGCAGCAGGGAAGTGCCGTATCGAAACAAAGATTATCCCACTGGATTGTGGATGCCATTTCACTCGCTTATTCGAGTCGAGGTCAGCCGTGTCCCCCGGGAGTACGTGCACACTCCACTCGGAGCGTTGCATCCTCTTGGGCGCATGCACGCGGCGCCTCTCTAACAGACATCTGTAGAGCTGCGGGCTGGGCGACACCCAACACATTTGCAAGGTTTTACAATCTGCGAGTGGAGCCGGTTTCCTCAAGGGTATTAGGTAACCCTTTGGTGATTGAGGAGACAACTCGGTAGGGTGTTGAAACACGCTTGCTGCGCCATTCTCCCTAACACGGAGGTACGTGCGCCTTTTTTATCTGTCAGTAAAGTTCCCCGTCAGGTGAGCCCTGCAGATTCCTCCGTGGCCCCCAGCACTGACTCAGCGGAGGAGTCACTTGCTGGCCCACTACGTTGTAGGTCTGCCCGCTGGTCAGCCCGCGTTTTGGGTATAGGTGCCTGCTATGCGTGATCCCCACTAGGCGATCCCATATGCTTATTCCGCCACGGTTAAGTCCCCCCCTGGGCGGACCCGTGTCTTCCTTCTCCGCTAACCACTCTTTGCTATGCGTACTCCCCCTTTTTGGGCTAGTCCATAGGTAAATTCTGCCATCTATCCCCCCCTTGGGTAACGGATGGCCTCCGCAGCGTCCTCCCTATCGGGATTGCACGCTTCCCAACGTACTGTCGTATTTCCTAGAATTATCTAGATGCTCACGACTTCCCAAAAAATATATCTAAATCCGTAAAACTTCTGTTGAAGTAGGATAAATTAGGGCCAGGGACACGTTGGAGGACCGCGCCCCCCATGATGTGGGTGCGTCACGCTTGCTTGACTATCTCCTCATCGGGGGTGTTGGTAAGGTGCAGTCATTATGGCGCTTTCCATATTCTCCCATTCATGGCACTGAAGTTCCCCAACCGAAGGGGAACGTTCGAGGTTACAGAAGTAACCCTTCGTTCCCCGAGGAGGGGAACGGAAGTGCCATATTCCGTCGCCATAATGACTGTCCCTTAGCTGTTTGAAAGTCTCTTCAGCTTAAAAGGATGGCGTCTGCTGGCTTCAGGTGTGCTTATATGCTGAGATGATTGCAGATGTCGCACACCTGCGCAAGCTTACGCTGCCAATTAATTTCATTCATTGGCCCGTTCAATACTCTCCAGATAAGCGGCTTCTGATCCGAATCCTCCCATTCATGGCACTTCCGTTCCCCTCCTCGGGGAACGAAGGGTTACTTCTGTAACCTCGAACGTTTTGTAGACTTATACCACTGGAGATCCCTTTGAGTTCTCACTTGTAGCAAGCTACCTACATATTGATGCTTGAAAGATCTTAAGAGGGCTGTTTATCTTTTCCACTGCTGAAAATACAGGAGCGTTCACTCATACTTTGGTGCACTTGTTTTAAAGATCCCCAATTTTGCGTTATAAATGGTAATTTTTTTGGTTTTTGGGGTCTCCAACAACAGGCTGATATGCATGCAAGGTCAAAAAACACTATTATTGTCTTATAATATGCATTACTTTTTACGTAATTATCCCAACGACTTCCATACGATTCATTTAATGATTCATTTGTTCCTAAATCCCTCTGTGTGAGGCTAATTTGAGCTTATCGGTCCAATGACCCAGTCTATTGTGATTGGTCGACTGGATTCAGCACGAGACAGAAAGAAACACCCACCATGGTTATGATGTAGCACAGAGTATGTGAGAGCCCAATGCTGGAATGCAATGACGCAATGCAGTAAACGACCAGCAAATTACTGTACTCTTGATCACACATTAAGTAATAATCCAAACAGTGGCAAAAGTTGAACTACTTTGAAAATCAGCAAAGGATCAGGAGTTCAGAAATGCATTTAAATCTGTAAAGAAAGAAGCACGCATCGCATTTTAACAGGGTTTTGGATGCAACATATAAAAAGCCCCATAAATATTTAAACTGAGTTACAGTACAGGCACTGATTTATAATAGATAAGTGATAACAAGCTGTGCGGAGTGATTACAAGAACACATTATTAAATGTGTTCTTATTTGCAAACTACAGAAAACGAGGCAACAATTTTATTTACACTTATATGTTATGAATCAAAGGAAAAAGAAACTGGTTAATATGAACTGTAACAGTCACTGACAAAGTCTCTGTCAAAGTCTCCATACATAATACTCTCTGCTGCTCCTTCTTTTAATAGCAAATGGCTGGCGAATCCCACGTTGTGGCGTAGGTTATTGGATTAATCATCAGAGAAATGACAGGAAGAAACACAGCACTGGGTTGGCTATACTGTGGTATTATTGTAAAAACTAACTTTAACCCTTTATTCCCCACAGCCGAATCATTATCTGTCAGTGATAGTCATCTTCATGTCATGATCAGTCCCATGATCCCCTGCACTCCGCTAGTGTCTGAAGGGAAAGGCGTGTTCACGTTTTACTGGAACTGGCACTTCATAATTGAGAGATGTACTGCTGGGGTGTCCAAACTCGGTCCTGGAGGGCCGGTGTCCTGCATATTTTAGTTCCAACCCCAGTTAAACACACCTGAACCTGCTAATCAAGATCTTTCTAGGTATACTAACTTCAGGGAGCTGTGTTGAAGGAAGTTAGAACTAAACTATGTAGGACACCGGCCCTCCAGGACTGAGTTTGGGCATCGCTAATGTACTGTATTGACGTCGATGCATTTAAGCAAAAGATCCGAAACCCAACACAATTCATTTATACGACTCTGAGTCGACTGTTACTTTAAATAATCAATAATTTTAAACACAGTACACTTTTTGATTTAAGCCTCAGCTGGATGTTTTCATTCACTTAGTGCTGTTACAAAAACCCATAGGCGCATTTAAAAGTCATCAAAACATGAAACAAATAGATGCTTACAGTATAGAGTAAATTAGTACCCAGCTATATGTTCAGCAGTGCTGGTTTTATTTATACCAGTCTTACCTACTTACTATTCATTTTGTTCCTTAGAGATTCTGTTAGAGCATTAAAATAACTGAAAACAAAAAAGTGAAAACTAACTTTATTTAAGGGTGACGTTTATTCTGTAGACTACTATTAAATTTAGATTTTTTCATTCATTCATTCATTTATTCATTCATGTTCTTTTCAGCTTGGTCCTTTTATTAATCAGGCGTCGCCACCGCGGAATGAACCACCAACTTATCCAGCATATGTTTTATACAGCAGATGCCCTTCCAGCTGCAACCAATCACTGGGAAACAACCATACACACTCATTCACACACATACACCGGACGATTTAGCTTACCCAATTCACCTGTACCGAATGTCTTTGGACTTGTGGGGGAAAGAGGAGCACCCGGAGGAAACCCACGCGATAGCGGGGAGAACATGCAAACTCCACACAGAAATGCCAACTGACCCAGCTAAGGCTCAAACCAGCGACCCTCTTGCTGTGAGATGCCAGCACTACCTACTGCGCCACTGCATCGCCTTGATGGATTTTATTATTGTTTCTAAACTGCTTTTCTTCAACCGAACTAAAATAAACAAGACTTGATCAAGAAACAAAAAAAAAAAAATGCATGTTTAAAAATAATACAAAATGTCACAGGAGAGCTAATAATTCTGCCTTCAACTTTATATATGCATGATTTTAAAAATTATAAAACATACACTTGAGTGTGTTTTTTTTCTGTAACTTTTGACTGGTAGTGTATGAAGTAATTCAAATCTTTTCTAATCTCCGGAGAACCATGAAGCCAATTCAGAAAATATACAGAGGAAAAATCGTTCATATGTATATATGAATTTTTGCTACAAAGAGCCATTAAACAATATTATATTTATATTCTTAGATCTGACAGAATTGATTTAATGGCCCACATGCTATATACAGTACCACTCCAAAGTTTCATGTCAGAAAGTTAAGTTTTTGTATATGCTTTTGAAAGAAGGCTCTTCTGTTTAGGCACCACATGCTGTATGCAATCAAGAGAATGCATACATAATGCAGAAGATGCAGTACAATTAGTGCAATTGTGAAATTTTGCAATTTAAATAACTGATTTATATTTAAATATATTAAGAAGAAAACTTCTTATTCTATATTAAGAGTAAACTGATGAAGGCTGATGGTTTAGTTGTCAAAGTTGATGAGTATTTTCTTGGTGAATTATGCCTTTAAGTGACAAAATAAATGAGAAAACTAAAAAGAAATCTACATGTAGCTGCAAGCAGATATTATCGAGGATCAAGTGCTATTTCCAAAAATCTATAATTTATGCTTACAAACAAACAAACAAACAAACAAACAAACAAACAAACAAACAAACAAACAAACAAGGCAAGTTTAATTATATAGCTCATTTCATACACAGTGGCAATTCAAAGTGCTTTACATAAACAAGCATAAAAAAGACAAGTATAAGAAAAAAAAAACAAACAATAGAAATTATTTAAAACAGATAAAACAGATTAAAATGTGTTAAAACAGTTTACAAAATAATTTAAAAAAAGAAAAAAAAAGAAAAGAACATGTTAGTGTGATCTGTCAGAAAACACATGAGGACAGGTGTGATGTGCTCTGATTTTCTGCTTCTGGTTAGAATCCTGGCTGCAGTATTTTGGATGAGCTGCAACTGTCTGACTGTCTTTCTGGGAAGGCCAGTGAGGAGGCCGTTACAGTAATCCACCCTGCTGCGGATAAAAGCATGAACAAGTCCTCACTGGTAACAAAGTATCTAATTCTTGTAATGTTTTTGAGATGATAGTATGCTGATTTACTGACTGCTTTAACATAACTATTAAAACTCAGATCTGTCTCCAGAGTCACACAAAGATTTTTGACCTTGTTTTTTTGTTATTTGACCTTTAGGGCCCTATCATACACCCGGCGCAATGTGGCACAAGGCGCAGCACAATACTCTTTTGCTACTTTTAGCTCTGCGCAAGGGTCATTTTGAGGTGTTGCGCCACGCTGTTTAAATAGCAAATGCATTTGCGGTCAAATGTGCGCCCATGGGTGTTCTTGTCTAAAAAATCAGGCGTGTTTTGGCGCGTTGCTATTTTGAGATCTTTAGACCAGAACAAAGTCGGTCTATTGTCTGGTGCAAAGTGCGCTTGGCTTACACACTACACACTACAAACAAGATGCAGAGCAATACGCAAATAGCTTTACATATGAAAAATATATAATATCTCAAGGATATTATATATATATATATATATATATATATATATATATATATGTATATGTATAAATATATATATATATATATATATATATATATATATATATATATATATATATATATATATATATATATATATATATATATAAATAATAAGGATATATACAGGATATAAATATAAATGATTAAAATATTACAAAACATATTAATTTCTAGCCTACATAAAGATTTAAAAACCACTGCCTTACTTTATTCATCTCGGGAGGCTTTTTCAGTTCATTCAATTTGCTATTTGTTTGCTAGAAAATAGAACTGAATTTAGAAATAGTTTTGAAAAAAATATTTGCGCTTAACAAGCAAAATTAATTATTTATAGGCTAATTAATGTCTGTGCGTAAAGGTTTCCTTATCCACGAGAGCAAAAGCAAAAGTGACCTTACTTTACGTCAAAATGCGCTTATGGCGCGATGCAGCTGGCTCTTAAAGGGAATGGGAGATGAGGTTCTAATTGGTTTATTCTGAAAACACACCTATAACTCATTAAGAAAATAAACTCAACCCTTTTAGACCATGCGCTATGGCGCAAAGCGGATTTTCCCGTCCTTAAATTAGCAAAAATGCATTCTGACACACCCTGAAAGCGCTTGCGTTTTGCTCTCTGCGCATGGACTGTCAAAATAGAGCCCTTAGAGCCAAGGTACGCATTCACCTTGAAAACCTCATCTCTGTTCCCAAACGCAATGACTTCAGTTTTCTTTTTGTTTAACTAAAGAAGTTTTGGCACATCCAATTGTTAACTTTTTCAATGCACTGGCAGAGGGTGTCAATCGGGCTGTATTCATTGGGCAGTAATGCTAGGTAGATGCAAACAAAACAAACAAACAAACAAACAGTTTAAGCCATGTGCCTTAAAAAAACAGTATTTTCCACCTTTTAAAAAGTTAAAGTGTGACCTATCAGAGGATCCTGTTAAAAATGATCATGCTTTATAAATGTGTGTTTCATTTTCTCTTTGATGAAAGATTCTTTTTCCTGCTGAGGACCTAAATCTCAAGCAACCTTCACTGAAGGCGAATCGCTCAGGATGTCCAGCCCTTCGGTTAACTCTCCACCGTAAGACCCTGAGCAGAAGGTTGATCTGCAGTCACAGAAACACACAGCGCTCCATGTGCAAGGTAAACAACGACTGATAGCCCGCTGAGCTGAGGGCACTGAACCGATACGCTCGTGCTTTGGCTCCTTCTCTTCCTCGCGTTGATTTCTCAAAGCCGGATCTGTATCACGAACAGCAAACTGAAAAAAGGCAAATTGCTTTGTCACACCCAGACATGCTTGACTACACTGAATAATTGCACTGCAGCGCTGAAAAAGAGCTGTTTTCCTTTTATCTAATGAAGCCTTTAAGGCCAGGGGAGGTGCGTGCTGCGTGAGGAAATGTATTGGTGTGGGTGAGAGAGCGAGAGATGTTTTGATAAGCTAATATGTTGATATGTCTGTAATTTGTCCCTCAGATCCACATCTACATGGCCTTGTCCGGTTTAAGGTCGAGGCGGGAACGAGTTCAATAATGCCAGAGGGAATTACAGACAGCAGAGTCTTCAGACAACAAGAGTGAGGTTTGCTGACGCTTCATTCTACACACTGATACCTGCAGGGCTGCTGGCAGACAGATAGGAGAGGAAGAGAGACAAAAAGAGAGAAAAAAAAAAAAAATATATATATATATATATATATATATATATATATATATATATATATATATATATATATATATATATATATATATATGTTGTGAATGGAAGTGATACAAACGACTGAAGGTAAGATCCAAATGCAGGTTTATTCGCTGGTCAGGCAAGCAATGGTCAAAACAGGTATGAACAGGCATATACGGGCAAATCCAGAGTCGAAGTCGGTAAACAGGCAAAAGGTCGAAAGGCTGGCGGCTAAACAGGATAACGAGGATACTAAGCTAGGAACTGACACGGAGAAACAAGATCGGGAGAAACGCGTAGAAATGTCACCAAACAGTAGACAAGACTTGGCCATGTGAATGAGTGTGTGTGCTGCTTAAATACTGTGTGTAATCAGTCTCTGTAACAGGTTTCAGCTGGTGATGTAATCAGGAAGATGAGTGACCAGGCGTGCGTGATTGGAAGAAGTGCATGTATGGAAATGTAGTCCTGGGGAATGCGGAGGTGAGGTTCATGAAGAAAGAGGAAACCAGCGATCTCCAGTGAATGATCGCTGGTTATCGTAACATAGCCCCCCCTCTAAAGAGCGGCTTCCAGACGCTCCAAATACAGTTCAGGCGGGAGGTGGAGCGGAGGCGGAACAGGGGGAGGGATGGAGGGCCAGGACCATGCAGCTGGAGCGTACCTGGGGCATGGAGCTGCTGAAGACCCGGAGCGTGGAGTTGTGGAAGACCCAGAGAGTAGAGCTGTCGTGGTCCTGGATCGTTTGACAATGGAGGACCTGGAGCGTGGAGCTGCGGAAGACCCGGAGAGTAGAGTTGCGGAGGGCCTGGAGCGTGGAGCTGCGGAAGACCCGGAGAGTAGAGTTGCGGAGGGCCTGGAGCGTGGAGCTGCGGAAGACCCGGAGAGTAGAGCTGTCGTGGTCCTGGATTGTTTGACAATGGAGGACCTGGAGCGTGGAGCTGCGGAAGACCCGGAGAGTGGAGTTGCGGAGAGCCTGGAGCGTGGAGCTGCGGAAGACCCGGAGAGTGGAGTTGCGGAGGGCCTGGAGCGTGGAGCTGCGGAGGGCCTGGAACATGAAGCTGTGACCATTGAGGAAGCTTAGGTAGCAGCAGCCATTCAGGAAGTTCAGCAGACGGCGGCCATTCAGGAGGCTTGGGCGGCGGCCATTCAGGAAACTCAGGCGGCGACCATTCAAGAAGCTCAGGAGGCGGCGGCCATTCAGGAGGCTTGGGGGGCGGCCATTCAGGAAACTCAGGCGGCGACCATTCAAGAAGCTCAGGAGGCGGCGGCCATTCAGGAGGCTCAGCCGGCGGCCATTCAAGAAGCTCAGGAGGCGGCGGCCATTCAGGAAGCTCAGGCGGCGGCGTGGACTCTGGCTGCGGCGTGGACTCTGGCTGCGGCGTGGACTCTGGCTGCGGCGTGGACTCTGGCTGCGGCGTGGACTCTGGCTGCGGCGTGGACTCTGGCTGCGGCGTGGACTCTGGCTGCGGCGTGGACTCTGGCTGCGGCGTGGACTCTGGCTGCGGCGTGGACTCTGGCTGCGGCGTGGACTCTGGCTGCGGCGTGGACTCTGGCTGCGGCGTGGACTCTGGCTGCGGCGTGGACTCTGGCTGCGGCGTGGACTCTGGCTGCGGCGTGGACTCTGGCTGCGGCGTGGACTCTGGCTGCGGCGTGGACTCTGGCTGCGGCGTGGACTCTGGCTGCGGCGTGGACTCTGGCTGCGGCGTGGACTCTGGCTGCGGCGTGGACTCTGGCTGCGGCGTGGACTCTGGCTGCGGCGTGGACTCTGGCTGCGGCGTGGACTCTGGCTGCGGCGTGGACTCTGGCTGCGGCGTGGACTCTGGCTGCGGCGTGGACTCTGGCTGCGGCGTGGACTCTGGCTGCGGCGTGGACTCTGGCTGCGGCGTGGACTCTGGCTGCGGCGTGGACTCTGGCTGCGGCGTGGACTCTGGCTGCGGCGTGGACTCTGGCTGCGGCGTGGACTCTGGCTGCGGCGTGGACTCTGGCTGCGGCGTGGACTCTGGCTGCGGCGTGGACTCTGGCTGCGGCGTGGACTCTGGCTGCGGCGTGGACTCTGGCTGCGGCGTGGACTCTGGCTGCGGCGTGGACTCTGGCTGCGGCGTGGACTCTGGCTGCGGCGTGGACTCTGGCTGCGGCGTGGACTCTGGCTGCGGCGTGGACTCTGGCTGCGGCGTGGACTCTGGCTGCGGCGTGGACTCTGGCTGCGGCGTGGACTCTGGCTGCGGCGTGGACTCTGGCTGCGGCGTGGACTCTGGCTGCGGCGTGGACTCTGGCTGCGGCGTGGACTCTGGCTGCGGCGTGGACTCTGGCTGCGGCGTGGACTCTGGCTGCGGCGTGGACTCTGGCTGCGGCGTGGACTCTGGCTGCGGCGTGGACTCTGGCTGCGGCGTGGACTCTGGCTGCGGCGTGGACTCTGGCTGCGGCGTGGACTCTGGCTGCGGCGTGGACTCTGGCTGCGGCGTGGACTCTGGCTGCGGCGTGGACTCTGGCTGCGGCGTGGACTCTGGCTGCGGCGTGGACTCTGGCTGCGGCGTGGACTCTGGCTGCGGCGTGGACTCTGGCTGCGGCGTGGACTCTGGCTGCGGCGTGGACTCTGGCTGCGGCGTGGACTCTGGCTGCGGCGTGGACTCTGGCTGCGGCGTGGACTCTGGCTGCGGCGTGGACTCTGGCTGCGGCGTGGACTCTGGCTGCGGCGTGGACTCTGGCTGCGGCGTGGACTCTGGCTGCGGCGTGGACTCTGGCTGCGGCGTGGACTCTGGCTGCGGCGTGGACTCTGGCTGCGGCGTGGACTCTGGCTGCGGCGTGGACTCTGGCTGCGGCGTGGACTCTGGCTGCGGCGTGGACTCTGGCTGCGGCGTGGACTCTGGCTGCGGCGTGGACACTGGCTGCGGCGTAGCCTCTGGCTGCGGCGTCGGCTCTGGCTGCGGCGTAGACTCTGGCTGTGCTGGAGGATCTGGCAGCGCTGGACGGTCTGGCAGCGCTGGAGGGTCTGGCAGCGCTGGAGGGTCTGGCAGCGCTGGAGGGTCTGGCAGCGCTGGAGGGTCTGGCAGCGCTGGAGGGTCTGGCAGCGCTGGAGGGTCTGGCAGCGCTGGAGGGTCTGGCAGCACTGGAGGGTCTGGCAGCACTGGAGGGTCTGGCAGCACTGGAGGGTCTGGCAGCACTGGAGGGTCTGGCAGCTCTGGAGGGTCTGGCAGCTCTGGAGGGTCTGGCAGCACTGGAGTGTCTAGCAGCTCTGGAAGGTCTGGCAGCTCTGGCAGCACTGGAGGGTCTGGCAGCTCTGGAGGGTCTGGCAGCACTGGAGTGTCTAGCAGCTCTGGAAGGTCTGGCAGGTCTGGTAACTCAGGTAGTGGTGACCATTCTGGGGGCTCAGTTGATGGCACTTCAGGAACTAGAACAGGAACTAAGGCAGGAACGGACAAGGAACAGGAAACCATCTTGTGAGCTGGTGGCAGATTGGCGTTTACCACATTGTGAGCTGGAGGGCTGGTTGTGACCACATTGTGAGCTGGAGGACTGGAGTCGGCCATCTTGTGAGCTGGAAGACTGGAGTCGGCCATCTTGTGAGTTGAAGGACTAGATGCGGCCATTTTCTGAGCTGGGAGTGTGGTGATGGAATGAGCAGCAAGCCCCGGTGTTATCTGGTCTTGCTGTACACTGCCCCTACCCAAAAAATATTTAGGAGTTTCCTCCACCTCACCTACGGTGAAGGACGAGTCCACAGTGCGTAACGCATAGTCCAAAAATTCAGAGAATGTCCCTCGAGAACGAACACTTGAAAGTGTGCTCTTTAGCGGCTCATTAAGCCCATAAATAAAAAAGTCAATGAGCATACAGTCTGGTAATTCAGTGGTGTTAGCGATCTCCAAATAACACTGGATGTGGTTCTCGAGGGATTGATTACCTTGGCGTAGACGAACCAAAAACACTGCTGGATCCATGTTGGCCGAGTCTTCTGTTGTGATTCGGGAGAGATACAAACGACTGAAGGTAAGATCCAAATGCAGGTTTATTCGCTGGTCAGGCAAGCAATGGTCAAAACAGGTATGAACAGGCATATACGGGCAAATCCAGAGTCGAAGTCGGTAAACAGGCAAAAGGTCGAAAGGCTGGCGGCTAAACAGGATAACGAGGATACTAAGCTAGGAACTGACACGGAGAAACAAGATCGGGAGAAACGCGTAGAAATGTCACCAAACAGTAGACAAGACTCGGCCATGTGAATGAGTGTGTGTGCTGCTTAAATACTGTGTGTAATCAGTCTCTGTAACAGGTTTCAGCTGGTGATGTAATCAGGAAGATGAGTGACCAGGCGTGCGTGATTGGAAGAAGTGCATGTATGGAAATGTAGTCCTGGGGAATGCGGAAGTGAGGTTCATGAAGAAAGAGGAAACCAGCGATCTCCAGTGAATGATCGCTGGTTATCGTAACAATATATATATATAATTAAACTGCTGTAAAAATGTACCAGAATATATATATATATATATATATATATATATATATATATATATATATATGTATATATATATATATATATATTTTTTTTTTTTTACTTATTTTTTGTAAAAGAAAAAAAAAAAGTAAAAAGTTCTAAATTGCAAAACAAGTCCTAAATTGCAAAACAACTAAATTGCTTAGAAAATAACAGGATTTTAACTCTTTAACTGCCAAATATATAAATGATGTCTCTGATTTCAGCGCTTTCCACTAGTTTGAAATATACTTACGGTGGTAGCTCGATTGAAATACACTTTTTACCCACATCACATACATAGTTAACTACAGTATATGCGACAAACAAAACATAATTTGATTTTTAACAATATTATAATTAATCGACAAACTGTTATACACTGTTTCTTTTCAATGGCTTAAACTTATTTAAAATATCCCATATTTTTCTTACTTTTATGCTGTTCTGGAGCCATGTGCACCCACTAACAGATCAAATCTGCTTCTCTGTGATTAGGTTTAGGTTGTTATAATGGCTTGATATTTTGTACAGTATTGCTAAAGCATTTTTGATATATAAAACATGCTAAGTATATTAACATTAACAATCTAATAAAATGTACAGGAAATGAGAAATAAATAAAATAAAAATTATACAAACAGACAATATCTCAAATAATTATAATAATTACAAGAATAAAACTTGTAGATTATTTCAATCAGGCAAATGAGTTGATGGCCATTTCTAATAGTGGACAAATATTTTGCAGGCAATTTAGATCTTAATTCGTTCTCTGAGACTGTTTAGTAAAGTTTTTCTGAGTCATTTAGATTAAAGAATTAATTTAAGTTTAAATAAGTTCTCTCGTGGCTGTTCGCATACATTTGACAACGGCTTTAGAAAGAGAAAGCAAAAACAAATCCCGGACATTTTAGGAGATTTTAAATCAATATGAGAAAAAAAAAAAGTGTCTAAATATACTTGGGCGGCTGTTAATATACATGGGTGGCTTGCCCAAGTAAAGTTGATGTGTGGGAAGCACTGGATTTGGTGAAAAAAAACACAAAACGACATATTTTCAATTTTAAAAGTAATTATGGACTGGATTTTATTTAACCTTTTCTTACAGTCTTGAACATGTGAAACAACATGCCCTTTGATACATTGTTTTTGATAAATTTTAATGTGTTCTCCCTAATTTACTGTTAGTGGCTGTTTTTGCCCCATTGACTTCCATTATCACCATGTTTTTTGATTGCAAAACAATGACACCATATAATCCTGCACTTTTAATTGTTGGTGGTTTTTTCTGTTAGGAAGAGGTCATATTAGTCATTTTTACTGATGATCTTCAGTTGGCACCATTAACCCTTTTGGGCCTGTGCAAAAACAAAGCTTAGTTTCTGGATTTTATATGGAGTATAAAAGCAAATTAAAGTGTGTGTATGTGTGTCTGTGAGTGTGTGAGAGTGTGCGAGTGACCTTTGTGCGCTTATCTTGATGTGTCTGAGAAAATCTAAATATGCATCTCAGCTCTCAGAACTATAAAGTAGACAAAAACAAAGACTGTCTTTGAACCATCAAATGTGGTTATAATGGAAGTCAATAAGGCAAAAACAATCGCCGTAAATTAGGGAGAAAAAATTAAAATCTATCAATGCTTCAAAGCCAATGTTGATACTAATCATTCACATGTCCAAGACTGTGATAAAAGGTTTTAAAAAAAAATAGTCCACAATTATTTTTAAAAAGAAAATATGTCATTTTGTGTGCTTTTTTACACCAAATCAGTGACATTGTTTATGAATTTGGCACTTAATGAATTAAAATCTTGCAATTAGTTTCTAAGCAATTGAAGGGCACCTAGTTTACCCCTTTTTTTAAGATTATATATGAATATTATTGTTCTACTGACTGTGCTAGTTTAGGTTCAGTTTAAAACACAATTCAGCTTTTAATATAATGTGTTAAAGTGTCATTTTGGGGACGTGCATACAGGTCATTATTTTAGGGGTGTGTTGCTTCACATGAAAATTACTTTCGACTTCCTAGCAAACTTAACAAGGGGGCAGAGCCAAGAGCTCCCCCACTTTATGTATGACAGCAGACAGGCAGACAGAGATAAGCAACATGAGTGAGAGGACCAGCATTCAGCTGTATATTCACGACACAGAGCAAGCAGAGAGTACTGTTGAGGAATTAATATTCCTAATGTGTTTCATTATTAACCACACTTTAATTCGTCATGGTCAATTAATCATAAAGCCTTCTCAAGACAGTGTTTCTGCACGGAGCAAAACTGCAGCAACTAAACAAAGTTCTGCCATTTTTGTGTTAGTTAAAATTTCCGGGCTTGTACACCGAGACTAATAACCATGCACACTGGATTAACTTTGTCTGAGGCTATAAGTAAGGCAAGTTTGTTATTTCCAATGGAGGAACGCATACACGAGGCAACGCGCACACACTTTCAAGCTGCACGTAGTTGAGATCACAGGAAGCTTCTGTGACCGCGGGAAATGCAAACGGCTGAAGTTTAAGGAGGACGCAATGAAAAGTACACATGTTTGCAAACCCACTGAAAGTTACAAATAATGCAGCCCTTGAGAGCGATCATGTGGTGAATGTTGATCCGCCAGCCAAGATCAATCGAGTGTTTTCAGAGATTATTTTCGCGTGTTTTCGATACGTTGCATTCAAGGCGGGTTCAGCACAAATGCCCGCTGAATGTAAAATCTCTTTTGCTCAGAAGACAATGAAGGCTCTTGTGTTAAGCCCAATGCTCCAAAAATAGAGCAAGGGTGTTTCTTTGGGCACATTGCTTTAACTCACATGCTAAAAAACGGCAAGTGTAAAACAACAAACTGAGGATGTGGTAATGCACGCCTGTCAATCAATATTGGTGGACGGGGGTACCGGACTCCTACGTCACGCTACGGTTGGTCTCAAAACCGTTCCAATTGGTTAACCGTTTTTATGTTGTTAAATTGAAAAAAAAAAAAGGACTAGGTGTGTTTATATCACCCACAAGTTGGCAGTCTATAAACTTTACCTAAACGTATGTCTGTCCAAACTGTTTGAAAAGTAGATTTTTCACCATAGGTGCTCTTAGTTTGGGTGGATGTTTTCCCCTCTAACTTAATAAAAGGGTTTTAAACTTAACCAATGCACAAGGGCTAAAAACATTCACTATATTAAACTTTTATTACCAAATATAATTGCTCTTCTCAAATGAATAGACATTTTTGTCTGCCCAAGAATGAAATTTAACAAATGTCCTAAAAAATAAAAAATAAAAATATGCTGAAACTTTCATTTAAATCCTCAAAAATCTCTTTCAACACTCCAAACATTGATTGGAACCTTTCACAATCTAAAAAAAAAAAAAAAAGTCTATGAAAAACTATTTCTCTCTGCCCTCAAAAATCAAAACTACATACAACTTGCAGATTTAAAAGCATTAAATTTAATAGTACTATGCAAGATTTACCAATGCAAATCTGTTAAATATTTCAATGGTGGCTTGTACAACATATCCCACATCATACAAGAGAGAGAGAGAGAGAGAGAGAGAGAGAGAGAGAGAGAGAGAGAGAGCGAGAACAAGAGGGAGAGGGATGATGATGATGATGCCAGAGCCAAAGGGTTCAATCAAAGCTCTGTGGATTCTTGGCCAGAGGTGAGTGTTGAGTGTTCACTCTTAAATACAGAGAGCAAGAGAGCCTGGAGAAGGAAAAACACAGGCGAGAATGACAGTGAGGGATTGCGTGCTGGGCTGCAGATTGTGTGTGGCTGGATGTGGAAACTTTAGATATGGTTTTCACACAGAGATCGTGGTCAGAAAGAGTTGAAAGGCAGAGTTCACCCAAAAGTTATTATTACTTTGATGATTGGATAAATAGAGTGCTGGAAAAAATTATTAGAGCACCCGATAGATCTGAAAATATTGACCTCTTTTGCTTTCAATATATGATTTAATTTCATGATGATAATGAAATATGCAGATGATTACTCTGAGGATGATGAATAGCATCAGATGAAGTGAGTTGTTCTGTTTTTAACCACTTTTAATTTTAATATTGTGTATGCTATGATAACCTTTTGTATCAATTACAGCAACACATTTACTCTGTAAATATTAAACCTGACATTTAATTTATATTTTTGTCTAAATATAGTAACATAATCCCCGACTTTGGTCCTTTGAATCTATTACTTGTTGTTGGGTAATGGGTTTTGGCTGAGTGAAAAGATAAGTTAATCATATTAATTTATATAACCATGTACACCAGTGTGGACGGAGGGCGCAACCGTAGCAACACTTATGTGTTTTAAAACTAAAACATATTAGTGTAAACAGGGGCTTAAATTGAACAAATGGACCAATAAAAAAGTGTGAACAACGTTCATAAAAACTCTAAAGTTAAAAAAAAAATTGGAATAAATTTTACACAAAAAGTTTTTCTAAGACCAGTATCACAATATCAACTTCATAAAAATACCAGTGTTGTTTGTTTGATTGTTTAACCTAAAATAATGTTTGTTCGTTCTTTTGTTTGTTTATTCTTTTGTCCATATATGTTCTTTTGTTTATTCTTTTGTTTGTTTTTTGTTTGTTCGTTCCCTCATTCATTTCTTCATTCATTCCTTCGTTTGTTCCTTTGAACATTCATTTAATTATTTATTTCTATATTTTTTTATGTTCCGTGAAAGAATTCTAGCCTGTGCTGAACAAGTGCACTGAAGTCAGATTAAAGCTGCGGTCACATTAGAGTTTGAGCTTGCAAAATTCTGTCGTACGGCTCTGTGAAAAGGGACGGGACTAAACAAGATTATTAGACATTTAAAAAAGCAAGCGATTGCTTCATGTTTTAAATTTCTGTCCAGAGAGGTCATGTTTTAATCCTCGGTTGGTCTCACGCAGTCCAGTGATGCGACTTCGCAGGTCAGAGTTCACCAAGCTTGAACTTTGCACCGCAGCAACCTGCGAAACTTGACGCATGACCCTGCGTTTCAGGTCTGACGAATTTGCGTGCGTATGAATGGAAGTCTATGGAAGGAAAAGCCTAGTGTGACAGCAGCTTAAATTTAAGGTGGATATGTGATGTAATGGTCAATCTGGATTCGTTAAATCGTTAATCTGAAGTAATTAGTCGAAAATAATTACTGTGTAATTCCGTACAAAGTGTAAAGCTGTTTGGTGGGCTCCTGTCATATGATTCGTGATTCGCTCTCGGCATGCTAAATTTTTTTGTTTTTTTGAACTCGCAACGCCTGGAAAAAGTGAGTGTGACATACCACAATGTGCATTAAGAAACAATGAGGTCGTGCAACAAAAGATGAGCATAAATCAAAACTGAAAATGCGTTTTATGCATTTTTCTGCTTATATTTAAATGTTTTGTGTGCCTACAGTCTTTTCCCCTTCGCACTTGTTCCCACATTTTTGCACCTGCATTTCCAAAACATGAGGGTTTCGTTTAAAAAATATGAGTGGAAAAAGTGATTTGGTCTAAACGTGTTTTCACTTTTGATTTTCACTCTTTATTTCTTTGGCGCTTTTGGATTTTACACATGATGTCAGTATTTTGATATTTCGCATCATTTTGAACTTGATACCATAGACCACATGTGGCTGTAAAATACCCTGGTCTGCTATAAACAAAATCTTTTATTTAATATTTCGCTCCCACTTTATATTGTGGCCTTAACTAATATGTACTTACACAGGAGTTAATAGTTTGTTACAATGTACTTATTGTATATATTATAAGTACACAGTAAATACATGTATTTACTGTGTACTTATGCTTGATTAAATACATGTATGTATATACATCTGTAATTAACTTTTGCAATTACATTTGTAAATACACTGTTGACCATCTCTTACACCTTAACCCACCCTTAAACCTACCCATACCACCAGACCTGTCCATAACCCAACCTCTATTCCAACTCAAAAGCACCACAAGTGTTCACAAATACATTATAAACACAATAAGTACATTGTATTTATTTTTTCATGTAAGTACATAGTAGTTAGGGACACAATATAAAGTGGGACCAATATTTCTTGTATTTTGTGATTCACCTGTGTTTTCTGTTTACTTATTATGGTTATGAATTGCATTATAAGATATTGATTTCTGCTCTTTCGACTTTTGATGTTAAAAATTTAACAATGTGACATTAATTGACATTTGTAGTTTGAAACATTATATTATATAAGAAATACAATTTTTAAAAGTCTTATAAAATTAAAGAACAATTACTGGCAGTTTATTACCAGCTTTTTGTACCATAATTTACAATTCCAACTCAAACAATATACAGTATCACTTCAAACGAATTAAATGTCAATAAAATTCACTTTTCTTTCAAACTTTCCAACATTAAAAGTTGTTGCAAAGATCAAGGTCTCATTATCAAATCAAAAGCATTAGAAACAACAATGAAGTGTTCATTTATGCATGTATTTCTACAGTGTAACTGCAAACTTACATACGCTTTAATTGCATCTAGCTAAAAACAGAATCTATTCTGTTCTAAGTTTTACAAACTAATTTTGAGAGGAGCATGTGAGCACAGCTGGTTTCTTATATGTAATCAGCAATATCCAATCAGGGGGCGCTTTTCCCAAACAACGTCATAACTCTTGGCTGAACATTCACAGTATGATGCATTATTTGGGGAAAAAACGATGTAATGACAAATCTTTCCCAAAACTGTAGTTTTTCTGTCGCAGATGCATCGTTTGAACCACATTAGTTATCATCCATAATGACCCTCTAAATATGGCGAGGCAGTGGCGCAGTAGGTAGTTTTTTTCCCAAATAATGCATCATACTGTGATAGTTCAGCCAAGAGTTAAGAGCCAAGAAGGTCGCTGGGTTGCTGGTTCGAACCTCGGCTCAGTTGACGTTTCTGTGTGGAGTTTGCATGTTCTCCCTGCCTTCGCGTGGGTTTCCTCTGGGTGCTCCGGTTTCCCCCACACTCCAAATTAAATAAAAAATAACGAACTTGCCTTAGCTAAATTGTCCATAGTGTGTGTGTGGATGATTCCCAGAGATGGGTTGCGGCTGGAAGGGCATCCGCTGCGTAAAAACTTGCTGGATAAGTTGGTGGTTCATTCTGCTGTGGTGCCCCCGGATTAATAAAGGGACTAAGCCGACAAATGGAGTGGAGTAACAACTTCTTTAAAGATTTTTTTTCTTTTTTCGCACATTATATTTTTACACACTCACACATTTTTAAAAAATCCAATTTTAGTTTTGAATATTAATTGAAATAAATTTAAACAACATATAAAGTGCCTGTGTTTCCTTTACAAAAATATTATTTTTAGTTTGTGAATTTTCATTTAAATTATCAATTTAGGAAACACAAAACCAACAAGCGATGTCTGTTACGATGCAACTTGTAACCTTAGTCAGCTATACTGTGGGTCAGGGGCCTCAAACTCAATTTACCTGGGAGGCACCGCTGGAGGCAGAGTCTGGGTGAGGCTGGGCCGCATCAGGTTTACCACAAGAAATTAATAATATTATGAATTTTTAAGTAATTTATTTTTTTGTGTGTGTTAATAAAAATAATAATAAAGAGATTTGAGAAGATTGGAAATTTTTAACACAAAATCGAATGAAAAAATAAACAAATTAAAAATTAATTTATAGTAATAAATAGTAGAAGTAATAATAAATTACGATAAATTAAACTAAAACAAAATATAATAAAGAAAAAAATAACAAAATTTACTGTCATCTGCCGTGCTGTTGTTACAGGAAAAAGCAACACTAATATATTATTATTTATTTATTTTTCTAAGGGAAATGTACCTTCTGGCAGCACACCTAGCTTTCATTGCATCTAAGCAAAACAGAATGTATTATTTTGGGTCTAATAATAAATTGAAGAAATATGATGATATAGCAGTGGAAGTGGATGGTGATGGGTATATATTAAATAACAAAACAGCTGTCAACTATAGTTCATCTGTGTCAAGCTCAGTTCCTGAAGGGTTGCAGTTCTGCACAGTTTAGCTTTAACCCTGATTAAACACATCTGATCAAACTAATTGAGTCCTTCAGGCTTGTTTGAAACCTGCTGGTAAATGTGTTCAGGCAGGGTTTGAACTAAACTCTGCAGGACTGTTTGACACCCTTGATCTAAGTTATATACTGGATAATAAGTTAAAGTTGAGGTAATATGGACTACAATAGTTAATTTAAAGGCATGAGTTTATTTCAGTGCCATTTAGGCTACTGATGTTGTTCTTGGATGATCTATTTATACAAAACATTCATGATAAAGCCACAGAAATCACAGAATACATTAGATTGTTGAGATTAGTTTAGTGTTTACATGGTTTTACACTGCAGAAAAAGCAGGATTTCACTCTTAGGCTGCACAATATAATTTTAGCATCGATAATGCATTATACACATCTGCAATAGTTACATCACAGGACCTGCAGACTGAATTATAGTTAGACTGAGCCACAGAACATATTTGATTTGTACTGCAAATTTTAACCACAAAAGAGTGAAAAAATCATTAGCATATTTTTCAAGGCTTATGACTGAGCATTTCAACTTTAAAAACATTTAAACATTTGACGTTTGGAAGTGAAAGAATAAATAATTCTGTATGTATGGATTTTACCCAAAATTAAATGTGCCATGTAATAAAACAACAACTTTGGAATCTGAAGAAAAAGGCCCAGAATAGACTTTGACACATTATTGCCCTCTTCCCTGAATTTTCCTTCCCCTGTGGTATTGATAAATCCTCAGGTTTAACTAGTAATGAGGTTTTGTTCACAATCTTTGATACATTTTTTGTTAAATCCCAACAGATGAGTAAGTCATTAGTTAACAAAAGAACCATTTATTGCTTTAGGGTATTTAAAAATAAGGGCAAAATGTCCCGGAGTCGCAAGTCTGTATCCAGACCGCCCCGTAGTGAAGAGCTCCGTGTTAGTATTATATTACAAAACCTCTGTCAACATTTTAATAGAAGTCATTAGTACATTCGCCATTAGTCATTAGTTTATATCTTAATTATGATTATGACTTATTTCCTCTGTCTCACTCGTAGTTCATGTGTGCGCACGCTGCTTGTAATTAAAGACAATGACAATGAGCCTTAAGGCTTATATGTTGACTTTTTTAAAGTATAGGCTACTAAATAGCATAGAACAATTATGTTGTTTACATATGATATTACTTTAATTTGCATACATGTTTTATAAGCTTTAAAATAAAAGCCTCAGTTTGGTGCGAAGTTATCATTGTGCAAACATTAAGAAAAACTTTGGATTGGTTTGATTCATAGATTAGGCTATGTAGGCTATTTAAAAATTTATATTATTTAAAAACTATTAATAAATGTTTTTCAAATGGAAAAAAGATTGGTTTGTTGGTTGTAGCCTACACTAAATCATCAATAGCCTATTTGTTGAGTTTATGATTCAACTCTAGGCAGCACAGAGGCGATCAGCATCAGTGCTGGTTTGTCAACTCGTCTGTGTCAAACTGAGACCAGAAATATCCTTCTTTCAGTTAATAGGCTTCTCCCAAACTGTGAATTTTTCACTTTAATTTTATTTAGGCTAGATTTTTATTTTATTTAACAAACCAAAACAATATCACGGCAACTCATGTTTTGGTGCTAAAGCATATAGCGGACTTGTTTTGAGGCACTTCACCCCAAAGGTTATTTATTATTCTTTTTTTCTTTTAAATAATGTAGCCTAGTTGTATTTTTAATGAATAATGTAGGACTTATAATGTCTTGTTTCATTGTTTATGTTTATTTACAAGTAGCAGAGTATTTACAGCTAATGTTTAGGCGATTTCTGTCCGTCCCTTTGTGCCACCTGGCGGCATAGTCGCAAACTGCGGTCATACCGTAAAAAGCAAGTTCTTTTTATTTAGAGCGGCGGTGGTATATCATGCGGCGGTAATGGCCACATTAAACTCTCACCTACTGTATGTAGAATTTGGACTTCTATTTCTACTTTTAGATTTATCTTTGAGTAATTGATTGAGTTCATTTACTTCTGAATTGGCTTTTATTGTTTGATTCTGTAATTGGCACGATACACTTTCATTTAAAAATAAAGTTATAACCTTTTTGATTAACTCTGGAGATTTCCCAATTCATTGTATTCAGTAGGTTAAGTGGAGTCTGCGCTACCATTATGATATGATATGATTTGATCGATTTCCAAGGCACATTTGACTGTACGAAGTAGAAGGCACAGCAGCATGAAGATCTTTTAATCATTGAATCCCTGATATTAGCAAGTTGTATGAAAACGACTAAATTCACTACTCTTTTAGTATGAGTGAGCAGGAGGCAACCAGACCGCTTGAGTATTTGGGCGGACTCACACTATGCTATCCAAACCGTGTCTAGTCGCATTTCCCGATTTGTTTGGAAAGTGTGAATGCTCTGAATCGGGGTCAGATGCGGTTCAGTTGGCCGCCCCTGGCCTGATCAAAAGAGGTGTGCCAGAGCGCAGTTCACTTGGGCTCAAGCGCGGTACACTTGTAGTGTGAGTGCAAAGCACGCCTAAGCCCGAAACTGAAGACGAGACATCACTTTTAGGCGACTGTTTCATATGGATTTATTAATCATTCTTACTGTTCAATGAACACAATCTGTCGTAGTTTTTCGAAAGACACAAACCCCTCACTGCATGTCAGCTGCACCTTCAGGAAACCTCCTAATACCTGCAGCTCAAGGACTTAAGGAGGATCATTTATTAGCATTAAAAGTTGTGGATCTGTTTGGAAAAGTGTTTGACTGCATTCCAAACGACTGAAAATAATAAAAAACGATATAACTAAAGTGATCTCAACTGTGCTGAGTGAGCGTGCTTTTCTTTCTGTTAAACTGAACAGTCGCATCATAGATGATGTAAGCGTGTTCAGGTCCGGTAGGAAAAAAATGCAATGTGAGTGCAGGCCAAGGGGGAAAGGGGATGGGGACAATCGCGCTTTGGCACGGTTCAAGGCAACTGTAACTAATGTGAGTGTGCCCATAGTTAATTTTACATTCTCTGACTAATTTTACAATTTTAAGATAATGTCCATGAGAGAAACGCAATCCCAGGGCGTGGAACTCTAAGCGTTGTTCTGTCCCTAACAAACGTATAATTAAGAATATCGGACCCAAGAAAATATTTAAAATCTAATTTGTATCACAACTAAAAATGGGATTAGCTTAAATCATGAATGATAAAATTAAACATTGGAGTCAGATTGAACTCGGAGCTGAAAACAAGTACAAAAAAAATCTAATAAATAACACAATTTTTTTTTAGAAGCGCTAAAAGGCTTAACCTTTGACCACCTATCAGATAGCTTTGTTGGGCTGTTAGAATGGAATCTTACAATTGTATTTAATTATATTTACAATAAAGACAAGCAGTGTTGTTTTAGATGTGCGCTGCAAAAAAAAATTTTCTTATTTATTTTTGTCTTGTTTCTGGTCCTTATTTGGTGTCTTTTTATTTACCAATGGCTGATTTAAAATTTTTTTTTTTTGCTTGTTTTAAGGAAAACTTTACTTAATTTAGATTTATTATTTCTAAAACAACATGTTTTTTTTTATTTAAAAATTCAGATATCTGGAAAAAAAAATGCATTGTGATTATTCACTTCCTATAAAAATGTTAAATAGAGCAATTCAAACCATCTGTATCAATATCGCAATATATAGAAGAATCTAAATATGGCAATATCAGTTTTTTCCAATATTGAGCTGCTCTGTTCCAAACAATTAATTAATAGTGTTCCAACACAAATGTATTAAGCTGACTCAACAAATTTGTGATAAATTATTAGTATTATTATTAAATTTAAGAGGATTAAAAAAACAAACAAACAAAAAAAGTTTCTCAAAGACATCTCCAGATCTCCATTTTGTTGCTTGACCTCATTTTAAAAAAGTAGTTTGGACAAATTACAATTGTGTAGAGATGTTGAGAGTTTTCACTTGCAATAACTTGGTTGATTACCAGTTGGTTTCTCAAAAGGTTAACATTTTGAAATGGTGATTAACTGCACTGAAAAAAAAATGTATTTAAGTATTAATGGTAAAGTTCCTATATGTTTTAAATCTTATTTTTTACAGGTTAAAGAAAGTTATGGTCATTTTTTCAGACAATTTATGTACTGTAGATATAGGACAGTTTATGGGCAAAGTTCATTGAAATATTGAAAAGCTAAAGGATATAATATGCTGCTTCACGATATAAAGTAACTAAAAGATGGTAAGGGTTTCAGGAAAAGGGCAAAGAGAGAGATTTTAGACAGTATGTGTTAAAATTGAATAACGGTTTGAAATGTTATGGGTCTGAATAGATGATGGATTAAAAGGATGGAACAGTGTTCTTTTTATGGGTCAAATAAACTCAATTCAGCTGAACTAATGTCAAAAACTTTCTTGAGAATTTCAATGCTATTATGCGAATATGATTGTGTGGCATTCAAAGTGAAATAGGTCCAAATAGGCCGTGTTGTTTAGTTTTTTCTAGGAATATGAACTACTTTATTAAAGCTTTATTTTAAGCTTTATAGAGCAGAACAATGACTTTATACTGTAGATATTTTATTTATTTCATGGTTATTGCATTAGCAATTTCAACAAAGTGAACTAAAATCTCTTAAATATGTAAAAATTTCTGAATGGTAGTTTTGACCACCATTAATATTAATATATTTAAATTATTATTGTTGATATTCCCAATGTTCCAGACTTCGGGGAACAGGGTCATTTGCTCAGGCTATGTTATAATGTTATAAATAATAATAATAAGTGTCTTGCACAAAATACCTCAATGTATTGTCAGAATCATCTGATAGTCAATTAGTTTTATCTACATGTGTTTTTTTGACTTTGAAAGTGTCAAGTAGTCATTGACTTGCAATTTACTAACAGCTAAAAAACAGAAATCTCAGCTAAAAATCATCCTTAATGTCTTCCTTAAATTAACTGAAATGTTTGCATGACCTGAGGGTGAGTAAATTAACAGCAATTCTTCATTTTTAGGTGAACTGCCCCTTTAAACTTGTACTTAGAATATTGTTATTTTTTACATTTATAAATGTAAATTTATATTCAAATGTATTCAATTATTGAGCTACGGGGGGAAGTGATTAAAGCTGAAGAAACACTGAAACAGAAAGCGGTGCATAGAGCAGATAAAAGACTCGGGTTCACTAATTACTGTATTTTAATGTATGGAAGTGTTTTACAGGGCATGTCTGTTCTTTTTATAGTTTTGAAGTTGCAGTTACTTAGAGCTTGGCATCATGATTACAACTTTTTATTAGTTTGTGACTTTCAATGTTTTTGTTTTTGAATGGTTTTTAATGTTTTAAATAGTCAGAAATACAATGATATTGCAAAATGTTACAGTTTTAAATTACTGTTTCTTATTTTAATTCTAATTTCTTCTTATCCTATCCAGGCTGATCCTTCTGGAATCATTATAATATGATATTTGACATTTTCTTGAGTTATTTTCTTGTTAATCAATTTAATTGATGAGTTGTAATATTTTTATGATCAATGCTAAAAGCTCTTTAATTCAATTCATGTTTATTTCTATAGTGCTTTTAGTATGTAGATCGTGTCTAAGCAGCTTAACATAGTCGTTCTAGTGAACTGAAACTGTGTCAGTCCCGTTTTAAGAGTTGAAGAGCACTTCAGAGCAAATCTATTGATGCGCAGCTCTACAAGTCTCAAAACAAGCAGGCCAGTAGCGAAAGTGACGAGGAACAAAACTTCACCAATTGATCAAAATGAAGGAGAAAAAAAACCTTGAGAGAAACCAGGCTCAGTTGGGAATGACCATTTCTCCTCTGGCCAGACTTTTTGTGCAGAGCTGCAGCCTAGACGCTGGAGGCTGGAGAACGCTGGACATCCATTGAGGAGAAGCTGCAAGTGTGAGTAGGTCAACAGCAGGTGTTCAGGATGGCCCTGGGGTCTTTCAGGAATCTCTCATGCTCTCTGCTCCTCCATGAATTCCACAGCATTTACTCAGGATTCGGCCTGCTCCAGGATTATGGTCACCAGGGCAATGTCTCTTCAATGGTCTTGGCGCTGGATCAATGGTGCTGCATAATCTCCAAGGCCATGGAATGAGTATCCCCAGTAGGAAATGGGTAATAAAGAAAATATAGCATAGCTGCTGTTCATAGTGAATTTAACCCCCTGAAACCCCACCCATTGACTTGTGTCCTCTGTAGAGGAGATTGCGTTTTCATGAATTCACTATGTCAAGTCTTGTTGTACTGTTTATAGGACATCCTGGGCATTCCAGTTATATGTCATTTAATTGGCTGGCATGCTAAGAACCATTTCTTACACTGTATCAAAAATGGCTGACATACATTTTTATGGGAAGGAGAGAGGTATGTAAAAAAAATTTTTTTACTGTCATTATTACATATATATTTGTTTATTAAAGTGTCAGGAACAATACATTTAGCTTTCAAAGCTGTTACTTGTTCGTGTTTTTCAAAATATCATCCTTTTTTAAATGTCCACTATAGTGGACACCAAGACCATCTTAATGTAATTAATGACTGCATGTTGTAGGAGGCAGAACTGAAGCAGAGAGGATTCTTTATAAGATAGTTGAGGGAGACTCTGGTTTAGAGTCTGAAAATCAGATAATTAGAGACAATTAGAGAATAACAATCAAAGTTTTAAAAGTTTTTAATCACTTTTATGTTAAGTTTGTTTTGGATTAACATCACTTTTTTTTCTTTTTTTTTTTTACTCTTTCAGACTAAACTTTTTCATGAATTTCAATACAAAAGAAAATTTTGTTATATTTTTTTAACATTAATATTGGATTAATATTCCTTTACAGCCATATCCTGTAGAGTTTTGTTGTCTGGAGGTTGTTTCGAACTAAAATGGTCCTGTGGTCTGCTACAGTAGACATACTGTAAAATTAAAAATTAAAAAAAAAATGTAAAAACTCTAAATTGTAGATTTTTTTTTTAACCCAACGGATAAGGCAAATCACAGAAAAAAAAAAATAAATTCTTTGGGTCTCATATTAAATATCAATGCAAATATTGTGCTTAAGGCTTTGTACAAATACTCTGTAAAACTGTAATATATTTGTTTTTATTATTCTTCCATAGACGGTTCAAAAAACAGCACTGAAATAAAACGTTTGATAAATTATATATGTCTTTATACTGTCAAGTCTGATTAATTAAATGCATAATTGCTAAAATAGGAGATAGTTTATTTATTTATTTATTTATTTTTTAAGTCTCACGAACCTAAAGTGTCTGAATAATACATGTGAGCAGCTTTGACCAGACATCTTTTGATCAGAGTTCTGTTTATCTGTATCAATAGAAGTCTCTTCTTTTAACACCAATTCTGTTATTTCATATTTTACTGTGTTTGCACTTCAACTTCCTGGTGTGATACTAAATCAGCCACATCAATCTGCTTTTAAACAGTAAAGCAAGTGTATGTAGCTAAGTAATTAAATACAGCATTTCAAGGTACTGTATCTTAATAGAGATTTTTAACAGCCATATTACTCTGAAGCCCAACACCGGTTAATCTGAAGCAGGGCTGAGCCTGGTTAGTACTTGGATGGGAGACCACATGGAAAAATTAGGTTGCTGTTGGAAGTGGTGTTAGTAAGGCCAGGAGGTGACACTTAACCTGCGGTCTGTATGGGTCCTAATGCCCCAGTATAGTGAAGCAGACACCATACTGTCAGTAAGCGCCGTCATTCAGTTTAGACTTTAAGCCAAGGTCCTGACTCTCTGGGATTATTAAAATTCCTATGGCACTTCTTGTAAAGAGGAGGGATGTAACCCTGATGTCCAAATTTCCTCCATCGGCCCTAACCCATCATGGCCTCCCAATCATCCCCTTCCACCGAATAGGCTCTATCACTGTCTCTCCGCTCCCACTATAGCTGGTGTGTGGTGAGCGTACTGCCCCGTTGTCCTGTAGCTGCCGTCACATTATCCAAGTGGGTGCTGCACACTGGTGGTGTTGTGGACAGACCCCCCCACCCCACTCCAATGATTTTGAAGAGCTTTAGGTGTATGGCCATACACAATAAATGCACTATATAAATACACATAACATTACATTATATTTAAGTTAGATTATTGACCAAAATTTTCTGTAGGTGTATTGAAATGGTCAGGAGCATACAATATTCTGTTCGGTCGTATGGTGCTGCACATTGAATAATGTCATCTGAACTTGCTTAACCTGAAGTACAAAATGCTTGCAACATCATGAGTTTGAATCCCAGGGAATGCTATAAAAATTTATTCTTCGAATGAACTGTTGCTTTGGGGAAAATGACTATGATTCCAAAGGTTTGTCACAATGCAGATCAGGCTAAAACAACCTCAGCGTAGCATGGAATAACAAATTCCAATGTGTTTATAGTGAACAATGCAAGACATGCTGCTCTGGAACCATCAATCATCAGAAACACAGTTTGCGTCTGCATGAAATAAACATGGATTCGCTGAACACCAAAAGCATTGTTTCTGAGATGTACTGTATTGCACTGAACTCCATTCCAAAGGAGAAGAACAGAAGTATTAGAGGTCTGGAACAACACGACAGTATTGTGATGGTAAATTATTATTTGTGTGGGAATTATTTTTTTAAATGACAAAATAAAAAGAACTTTTTAAATTAAAATGAAGCTCCAAGCAGTTAACATTCTACCAGAAAGACTTAGGAGATAGGTGAATGTTTTAACATATTATTGTGAATTGTTTGAATAAATGCGAGTTTAGTTACTGTCCTTTCATAAATTCCTTTACACTGTAAAACCCAAAAAGTTAAGGTAACTCAAACCGTTTGAAGAAACCTATTGCAACAAGTTCAAAAACTAATCCTAATGAGTACTGTGAACTTAATCAAAGTATTGTAAAACTCAATAAGTTAAGGCAACTCAAAGCAACTGAGTACTGCAAAACCCAATAAATGAAGAAAACTTCATAACCAATTGTGTACTATAAAAACCAATAACTCAAACCATTTGAGGCAACCAATTGCATTAAACCATTTAAGTAAAAAAAAAAAAAAACACTAATCTGTATGAGTACTGTGAATTTACTCCATTTAAATTAAAGTAATGAGGTATATTAACATATTACCTTCAACATTAAGTTCAACATTTTTTTTTCAAATGAGTAGAATTTACTTTGTCAATTTTGAGTTAAAGTTGCAGTAGGTTAATGTCTTTAGATACAGTTGTTGTGCTGGTTGAAAATCTCTTCACATTCAATAGTATTGATTAAAGTAAATGATCTAGATGTTTTTTTATATTTTGGGTAAGGCATAAAACAAAAAAATGTTTATCCAATTAAATAGGGTCGGGCTGACATATTTCATAATTCCGATAAGTAGATCGAGTTGTCTGTCAGCAAATGCAGATTTGAAAAACTGCACTGCCATTTGTACGCAGCTCCGCCGACCGCTGTTTGTGCATAGACGTGCTGCACGTTCTCTCTCTCTCTCTCTCTCTCTCTCTCTCTCTCTCTCTCGAGAGAGAGAGAGAGAGAGAGAGAGAGAGAGAGAGAGAGAGAGAGAGAGAGAGAGAGAGAGAGAGAGCACACGCGATCGGCAAACACGTGCTAAATCAAAACTTTTTAAAAACCTCAATCAATGTTGCAGTTACCTTTGCACGCTGGAGAGAGGATGACATCATGGCTAAAGGATTTTTCTTAGACAGGTAATGTTTTAAAACTGTTTTAGCTTCACGCAAAGCTGATGTAAGGTTAGATGTTATTGTTACAAATGGGTTATATCTTCACAGAAGTGTTGTTCAGCCACTAAAATCTTCCAGTGAATGATTGATAAGACTATTTTCAGTTTCATAAAGTTCTTTTAGAGCATTGATAATGTACATTTTAATTTGTTTAACAACAAAACACAAGTAAATACTGCTATTCCGCCTAGTCTCTCCCTATATTGTTTAGCATGCAACTCTAAATATTTGCTCTGAAATAACATGTCAGTTTGGGTTAGTAATGAGTGTAATTCCCGCAAGCCGCCGGACAAGCACTAGTCACTTTTAACACATGAGAGAGGGTTCTTTTGTTGTCATCTTTAAAGTGCGCATGCTTCTGTTTCAGGAGGTGTGGTGCTGGACGGCAGGGGACGGACTGTGATTCAGAGATTTATGCTAAGCTGTTAGCATTTTGGAAGATCACTTACTGCACCTTTAACTACACTAATTTCTTTTGATAAAGTTGACTGTTGGGTTTTACCGTGTAAGGTAAGCCCTGTCTGATTTGGGTCTCTGCATGTGCTTGCAGCACGTGCTGCGATACACTTTCAGTGGAAATTTCACAGAAAAAGCAAGATATATCAATGTTGGCATGACCAATGATGGCTATTATATAACAAGACTGTAAGACTTATTTGAGTAGATATATTTGGTTATTCACAAAAAATATATAATTTAAATCATATATGGAGCTGTACACAGTTAAGGGTATGCATGAAAATAGTCGAAAATAATTCAATTAAATTCAATTCAGCTTTATTTGTAAGGTGCTTTTACAATGTAGATTGTGTCAAAGCAGCTACACATAAATGATCATAATAAATGGGTACTGAGTACTTCAGTTTTTAGTGTTTAAGTTCAGTTCAGTTTAGCTCAGTTCAGTGTGCTTTGAAATCATTACTGAGAGTTCAAACACTGAAGAGCAAATCCATCGATGGGTAGCTCTACCGATCCCAAACCATGCAAGCTAAAGATGACAGCGGAGAGGGAAAAAAAGCTTCACCAATAGGAGAGTGAAGAAAAAAAAAAAAAAGAAACCAGACTCAGTTGGGCACGACCATTTCAATTTCTCCGCTGGCCAAACCTCTTGTGCAGAGCTGCAGTCTCAGCGGCAGAGGCTGGAAGCTGGCCTCAGCGAAGACTCGTCTGTCCCTGGAGCGTCACTGGGATCAGTCTCATTTTCTCCACTCCTCCATGACCAGCGCAGAAGCCGCTCCGTATACGGCCTGGTCCAGGATATGGAAACCTTAAATAAAAAAATAAAAAAATAAAAAGTTTAATGTTCGTTTGGAAGATTGTGATATGGAAGTTGTCAAATAATAAACCCGAAACACGTAGTTGTTGTCATGTGGTGAACTTGTATAATATCAGTGTCGTCATCGCAACTTCTGCAGTCGCTCTTCAGATGCTGCACTGGCTTAATCAATCATCTTATCCCAGAACACTGTCGCAGTACTTTGATGCCACATGTGACAGTCACGTGGCATCAGTGCCAGGGCTGTATTTAGTCATTTAGGGGCCATAAGCAATTTCAGGTATGGGGCCCAAGAAACTCAAAACACTCTCGTTTTCAATAGATATTATTATTTTTTTCTCTGTAAATTTGTTTTGTTGTTTTGTAAATAAACTGCATGTTAAATATATAGTTTAAGTGGAACCTTTATTTTCTTCATGCAAAATTAAATGCTTTAAGTTCAAATAAAAAAGTTCACTAGTTTAACTAAACATGTAAAGTTAATTAGCCAAATTTGTGATTAGATTTTAATATTTTCATGTGCAGTACATAAGGAACGTTCCACTATTTATGGGGCCCCTGGATTTGAAAAGAAGTAATAACAATAAAATCTTAAGGGTTGTAGACAGATTTTACTACATATGATAGAAAATTTATTAAAGAACTATATGATTATTATAGGCTTTTCAGTATTGATCAAGCCCCCCTAATTCTCCTGCCTTAAGCAGCTGTTTACATTGCTTAATGGTTAAACGGTGCAGCGTCAAGCCAGACAAAATTTCCAACCGGCAAGCACAGCTTTAAGACAGATTTCAATTGATCTGAGCAGCGCTGCGTGAAGTCGAACGCATCTTTTGCTATGGTGGTGCTCGAATTTAAAACATGTCCTATGTGGGCTTCTCATCCGTTACGTGTGATCCCCTCAGAGTCATTAAAATCTCTGCATGGGTGATCGTACAGGTTTGGATACATCTGTACCAGCTAAGCTACTCTACTCTCCAGTGTATTCATGTGGCTAGTGTTACTGTTTTGGATGTTGTTCTCCTGTCTGACCCACATGGAATGAAAAACAAATCAGAGAAGGTGGAGCATTCTTTGAGTTTCAGAACAAGCCAATCGATTACTTAATCAAAACAGACCAATGGGAGCTCAAAGGTGTTTAGGAGCCAAGACAAACTCCCCCCAAAAGTTAGCTTTAGTGAGGTGTTTTGATCTTAAAAGAAATATTGTGGCCAGATTTTGATTGAACTGGTCGTTTCAGTTTGTTCTTTGATTTTGTTTCAAGTGTACTGGGACAGCATGATGGCTCAGTAGGTAGCACTGTCACGGTCCCTCACAGCAAGAAGGTCGCAGGTTCGAGTTGAGTTAGCATGTTCTTCCTTTGTTCACATGGGTTTCCTCTGGGTACTCCAGTATCCCCCACAGTCCAAATACATGTGCAAAAGATGAGCTGAATAAACTAAATTGGCTGTTGACTGTGTGTATGGATGAGAGTTTATGGGTGTTTCCCAGCACTGGGTTATAGCTGGAAGGGCATCCGCTGTGTAAAACATGTGTTTTAATAGTTGATGGTTTATTCGGCTGTGGCAAACTCTGAAATAGAGACTAACACGAAGGAAAATGAGTGAATGAATGTATATCGGGATTTTTAGCATATTAGCACTACTTGGTAACACACCTCTCAGCTGGCTTCTTTCATACCTCTTAGGTCATACTCGGTTCATTCAATTAAAGTCTTTCACCTCGTAATCTTCTTTCACTTGGTTATATTTTCCACAAACACCAAATTAATTTTCATTGCTACGCAGATGACACCTAGTTCTACCTATCAACCAAACCCAACCACAAACTCCCACCTTCATCCCTTACTAACTGCTTTGCTGACATCAAATCCTGGTTCACCACAAACTTCCTGAAATTAAATGACAACAAAACTGAAATTCTACTTATAGGTACACGATCCACTTTAAACAAATCACATAGCTTTTTCATTCCCACAGAGGATTCTATCATTACCCCCACCCTTCAGGTTAAGAGTCTGGGGGTCATCTTCGATAGCACCCTTTTAATTCACTGCAGATGCCAATAGTGTCACCCGGTCTACTTATTTCCTCTTTCGAAATACAAATCGTTTACGTCCTTCCATCACACCTCATTCAGCTGCCATTCTTGTTCATAGTTTAGTCACATCCTATTTAGACCACTGTAATTGACCCTTCGTTAAGCCACACCCAAAAAACGCCACCCACCAATCGTGGCTTAGCAACTTTAGCTTCGCACAGGGGCTCTGTCAAGCTTTCTAACGAGTTTATATGGATTGTGTAAATCTGATACCTGGTATCCTTAAAGTTTGGACAGGATAGTGGAATTTTTTCCCTTTTCAAAACCTAAAACAAAAGTGGAGAAATGCCTGTGTGGATCAAGCTGAGGGGCGCTTAAGTAGCAGAGTTAAGTTGGTTTTGTTTTAATATTTCTGACACATTCAGAGATAGACTGACGGCAAAAACTCACTCACCTCTTACACTAAACAGATCTAAAGAATACAAAGCAGGTTATGTTTCCCAGCTGTCTTATTTTTTTATTTTTTTGTTCGATATTGTGAGTTATGTCAGGCTTTTTGGCTAAAAATAGAGAAATCACAGTTTAATTTGTTATTATTAGATTATTTTTAGATTTCACCTCTCCTGCTGAGCATGAGCTAAGCTGTTGAATGGTCAGCGTATGAGGCGGCTAGGCTAAGCTTGCTTCAGTTTTGATTGAATTATTCTCTAATCGGTTGACTATTATGCCGTAAAGATACTCCTGTAATGTATACTGCTGTCCTTTTTTGTCTGGCTTTCTCGGATATCTCACCTGTTTGCCAAAAATGACATTATATCCCTGGCAATGTCTGCACACACATTGAAAAAGCCGTGCCTGGCACAAAACCTTGACAGGCATAGCAACAATAACTAAGGAGGGCGGGGCTTAGCGAAGGCTCCATTCCCTTCTGTTTGACCTCCCTAAAAAACCCTTCATAAATTACAACTGGTACAAAACACTGCAGCTTGTATTATCACAAAAACTTCTTCCATCTGTCACATCACACTCATTCTACAACAGCTTCACTGGCTTCCCATCTTTTTCAGAATTAATGATAAAATGCTTATTCTTACTTTTAAAGCGATTCACAATCTTGTTCATATCGCCATACCTTCTCCAACACTCAAGTCTTTTTCTTCAATTCACTTCCCGCCTCCGCCTTGTCACCATGGGGAGCAGATCCTTCAGCCACTCTGCTCATCAGCTTTGGAATTTACTTCCTCCTGATCTCCGTATTTTAGGCTCTTTCACAATTTAAATCCAAACTTAAAACACATCTGTTTAGAACAGCTTATTCACTTTAACCCGACTTCTTTTAAAGTTTGTATTGTATTCTATTGACTTTTATTGTGTTTTTATTTGAACTGATTGTTCTAGCTGTCCCGTACGGTGACCTTAAGTGTCACGAAAGGCGCCTTTAAATAAAATACATTATTATTATTATTATTATTACTTTGAACCCCAAATAAACACATCAGGTAAGTTAAAAAACAAACAGCAAGCAACTACTCGAAAATAGTATAATTTTATTTTGAAACATCTCTTGATCTTTTCTCTTTTCTCTGCTACTCCACATTTTTTTATATGAAGGAACACATTGACTGGATTATCTCATGTTCTGATGAAACTTAAAGTGCTTAAGGGTTGGGTTTGGTTCTGTTGGCTCATTTGGTCTGGAGCAAAATAAATGTACACTTAGCTTTAGATAAACTAAAATTCAAAGGCTTTACTGAGTATATTTTCCAATGGAACTTTTAGAATTGAAGTAATCTTGTTGCAATGCATGATTCATGCAACACAGCAACAAACAGATGCCGAGGCACTGCAGTAATGATGTAATGAGATCACAGGTGTATTGTGTGGAGTAATTTACAACAGCTCAACCAATCAGAATCAAGTGAGTGCTTACTAAGAAATTGATGGTCACTCTGTTTTGGCTTCATGCAGAGGCAGAAAACTTTCAGATGGGCAAACATTTATTTAACACTCCACTGATCTGGGATTTATAGCTAGTTGTCAAGTTTAACCCTCTCCTCAGTGAAAATACATGGAAATCTGGCAAAACTGGCAAAGAATACCACCAAAGAACTTTTAACATGTGGAGATTCTGTGGTCTGTTCCAACTACTGTTCCACGTCCAGAGTAAATCAGCAGTTATTCATGACCTGCATAGTACATTATATCCCAAATATGAAGAATGGTGGTGGAGCAGCATGCAGGATTGAATGAAATCTGACCACAGCAAAAAACAAGTAAGTCAAGGCTAATTTCATTTATTGAGCACAGGCTTAACACAACAACTTAACACAAGTTTATCCAAAGTGTGTTAAAAGAAAGTCAATTTGAATTTAGAAAAAAACATGTATCAAGTAAAAAAAAAAAAAAAAACACTTTACATGTATTTCAAGAAAAAAAATAACAAATTGGAAATTATAGCAAAATTACTGAAGCTTTAAAATCTGCTGCAGAGTTTTAAGTCTTTTTGAGAGGGAAAATATCAATCATACTAAAATAAAAGTTCGTTACAACTTTCAGTTAACATGGACAAATAAAACATTTGAAAATAGAAATAAATATATTTCTCACATAAATATGGTAGTATTATCAGACATATTGCGAAAAGAGAAAAATAGACAATGCAAATACAAAATATGGTGGCATTATCAGGCATTATCTGAAAAAATATGGTAGCATTATCAGACATAAATACTGTGGCATTATCGGACAAATCTGGTGGCATTATCAGACATTATCTGACATTGGTATTATCTGACATATTTAAAGAAGAAAAAAAAACAGGGTGGCATTATCAGACATTGATACCATGGTATTATCAGACATAAATATGGTGGCATTGTCTGACATCTTTCAAGAAGGGAAAATGGAGATTGCAAAAACAAAATATGGTGGTACTATCAGATATATTCGGTGGCATTATCAGACATTATCTGACATAAATATGGTGGCTTTATCAGACATAAATATGGTGGAATTGTCAGACAAATACAGTGGCATTAGCATACATATTCGGTGGCATTATCAGACATTCGATGGCATTATAAGACATTAATATGTAATTTAATTTAATGTTACATTACATTACATAAATATGGTGGCATCATCAGAATATATCAGACAATTTTTGGTGGCATTAGCAGACATAATCAGTGACATTATCAGAAATTAATATGGTGACTATCCAACTTATTTGGTGTCATCAGATATTATCAGACATAAATACAGTGGCATTATCAAACATATTTGGTGGCAATTTCAGACAAATACAGTGCCGTTACCAATATACTTTTTGGCATTGTCAGACATTGTCATATATAAATTTGGTGGCATTATTAGACATATTTAGTGACATTATCAGACATTATTTGACATAATATGGTGGCATTATCAGACATAAATACAGTGCCATTATCTGACATATTTCAAGAAGAGAAAACAAAAATTGCAAAAACAAAATATGCAGGCATTATCACACATTTTGTGGCATTATCAGACATTGTCTGACACAAATACTATGGCATCATTAGGCATTATCAGACATAAATATGGTGGGCATTATCTGACAGATTTCAAAAAGGGAAAATGGCAATTGAAAAAACAAAATACGGTGGCATTATCAGATATTATCTGACATCAATATGGTGGCTTTATTTACATAAAAACGGTGGCATAAATACAGTGGCATTATCAGACATAAATATGGTGGCATTATTAGACATTATCAGACGAATACAGTGGCATTAGCATACATATTCGGTGGCATTATCAGACATAAATACATAAATAGGGAGGCATTATTAGAATATATCAGACAAATACAGTGGCATTATCAGATACTTTGTGGTATTATCAGACATCATCAGATATAAATATGGTGGCATTATTAGACATATTTAGTGTCATTATCAGACATAGTCCGTGAAGGGAAAATAGAAATTGCAAAAACAAAACATGAATAAAACTTAATTGCTTAAAAAAAAAAAAAAAAAACTATCCGCAACACTTTTAATAATCACAGTGAGTTTTGCATAACCACATGCAACCCCAGAGCTACAATGTGTACATGCTGTTATTTAATTTCTCAATACTTATTTGTTTAATTACACTACAACAACAGAACATCAAAACAAAGCATAAACAAAATTTTACCTAAACCCAGAAAGCAAGCACTTTTGGCTCATTTTTGGCTAAATTGAAGGATTTTCAGCTCAGTCTTGGCATCGGTAAAAGCTGTACTACAAAACTTTTCTGCCTGACTGATGCATTTTTCTCTATGTGCCAGTCACGACTGAAAGCTGTTGTGCACACAGCAGGTCTGCTCTCGGTGTGGTTGTTTGTACCCAGCTATAATCTGAGTTATTTTTTGCTGAGACAAGTCCACTCTTGGTGTAGTAGTTGTGATTACATTTGGTCCAAGTTCATACTGTCAAAGACAAGCCACGATAGCTCAGTTGACCAAAAAAAGGTGTTTAGATTGTGATTGGAGTCAGATGTTTGATTAAGCGCGTTCCAAATCCTCACCGCAAAGGAGGATTCACTCAAAGCTGTTCTAAAGTTAAATATTTTGCTTGTGTTTAAAGATGTTTGATGATTAGACGCAGTTATCAGGATGTTTACAGGGTTAAGCAGACTTAAAAACCTTTTAATGGCATATTGGTAATGTTTGTGTATGTGTTACAACTTATTAGGTGTACACATCTGATGATCTTACCCCTGTTTATAAGCCAGTGACTACAAATTTTATTATGTGTAGGTTTAGTTGTTTGTGATTTTGTCTATGGTAAAATTATTCACATGGCTAGTATTTTAAAAATAGCACACATGTGAACGTACACTTGGATTTATACTGTATTATGTTTTTCTTTTCTCTACATAGTTAAGTGCCAATAAATATGAATTGGATATCATTGTTTGAGTCATATAATTTTCCATTTTCTGTACTGTTATGATATCTAATCACAAATTAATTGTGAAAATGAACTCCAATTGAACTGCTATGTTGTCAGTCTAATATAAACAAGGCACTTTCACACACTAGCTATGTTTCCATCCACCTATTTTTTTGTGGATTTGGATTTTGGATATGTGCAGAAAAAAAAAAACAGTTGATAGAAATGCCAAGATGCACATCAATTTTGAAAATGTGCATTAAAAAACGTATGCGCATTACTAAGTGGGATGAACTTTTTATTAGATAAGAAAAGATGTGCATAAACTACAATGGAAACACTTTTGCTGAACACATTCCAGTGTGCACTTTAAAAAAGTCTTGTGAAATTGTTATAAGAGATAATGTGTTGATAAAAATGTGTGCAAATAGACAAATCAACAGGCTGAGCACATTGTAAACTATCTGAAATGTTGTTTTGGTCATTACAAAACACCGTAATCATTTCAGTATTAGTGTTATTATATTATCGATTACGTCTAGAACTGTTAGAGCATCTGGGCACCATGTGTCATGCCTTCAAATGCCACCACACACTCATTACATGTCGGCATTGTCTTCTGAGGCTCAGGTCATTTATTAAATAAATAAAATATTGACACAGCTTCTCCTATCGCAGCGAACTCCGTTTTATTTTTTGATATTTGATACCTGTTTATTAGGAATTGATGATTTCATTCTCTTTGACTCTTTGGATGATAACGTTGCTTTATTTGCACTTATGGAATATTCCAGTTTTGCACATAAAGTTATTTCGCATCTTTGAATGGAGACATTGCTACGCAGATCCATCAAATTTCCCAGTCTTATCTCAATAGGAAACTCGAGTATTTTACGTTTAGTGTCTGATTCGTATGAGTTCGGTGGTCAAAAATGTACGATCTTAAAAAGGAGGATTAGCAAATTGTACCAAATTGTATGAATAAGATTGTACGATTTTATATGAATGAGCAACTAAATCAAAAATTACAAATTGCCGTGAGATTGTGTTAAATATTCACAGACGGGTCAGTTACATATAAAGGGTTCACTTAGAAGAGGGGAGGAGAAACATGGAGGTGTCAACTATTCAGCCAATTTCGCATCAATTATCGACAGTTCTCAGCCATTTTCGGTGTTCTCTGAAAACTGCTGTGAACAGCTGAATCACTGAAACTTCGACAGCAATTTACAGGACCGTAAACTGTCAAAAATTAGGCTTTTCATGCAGTGTGCAGACCAGGGGCCTCATGTATCAATGCTGTGTACGCACAAAAACTTTGTGTACGCCAGGTTTCACGCTCAGAATCGCTCACATTTGGATTTACTAACGATGAACTGAATGTGGGAATGTGCGCAGCTCCACGCCAGCTTTATGGCTGGCGTACGCACATTTTTTGTGCGTGTCTGTTTTATTTCCATTGGCGACTCCTAGAGGCAGTTGTGTTAAATTGCTCTCTACAAAGTGTCTTTGAGCCGTGCAATGGTAGCTGTACGAGACAGGTTCATCTAGCAGGTATATAAGGTTTCCATACCATACAGTTGACCAGCCAAACATTAAAGCGCAATTTGCAGCGGTCGCCGGTTTCCCTAATGTAATGGGAGCGATCTACTGACTTATTAACTTATTAATGATTCCTACTTGTCTTTCTCGTGATAAATAGTAGGCAAAATCTGATATGTAGTGGGGGGAAAAAAGAAGAATGACTTCATCAGACGCTGGATTCGAACCGAGTTCATGCTCAAACGTGTCAAAACATGTTGACATGCGTTTTAAGAGCTGCGCCACTGAGACTGTTAAGAGTACTACAAAATTTTACACCTATAAATCACACTATTTCTTTTGTAATTCACTCAATGCGATGTTCAGACCCAACTGTGTTAACCGCATCAGCTAAACTCTCCCACTCCATTTTTCTTCTTTTGTTGTTAATTCCTGAGGACAAACTTGCAAATAACACCGTTTTTCTCCGGTCTAAAGCAGCACCTCCAATTCACTTTCTGTTCAAAGTTTCTCTTTTTGCTTGCTTTTGCCATTGCTTTTTAGTTTGGTTTTGCCAAAGAAGAGTCATTAGCATATTCATATGGGGGAGGAGGCAGGGAGGGGTTTTGCGCTCGTGCATGTTGCGCTCAGTTTCACGTTCATTCGGATGTAAAAAAGAATATGCATGAGATTCGGTGTACGCATAAATCTGAATTTTTTTCTGCGTACGCACATTTACAGCTTTGTGCGTACGCAATGTTGTAGTATGATTTCCACGCAAGTCTTCGTACATGATGCCCCAGGTGCAGCTGCAAGCTAAGCTGCATGCAATGCTTTTAATGTGCACACCTAACCCCACCCCTAACTCACAGGGATGTCATAAGCTACACTGAGTCTGAGAATGCATGTCTGAGAATGCGTGTCTTAGCTTGCATATGCAGGACTGCAGTCAGATACTATTGGAGATTCCATGCGCCAGATCTGGCTCAAGGATCAAGCTGGATCCCAGCTACAGTAGATCTGAAAATGTCTGCACCAGACTTGAGCCACATAAAAACATATGTTATTTTAACTGGAAGTGTGCCGGATCTGAATGCATGTGTCTGTTTTCAGTGATTGTGCCAGTTTTGGGCTTAAGCACCCTGGGGCCTCATGTATCAGCGTTGCGTATGCACAAAAACTTTGCGTACGGCAAATTTCATGCTCTCGTTTGCATTTATTAACGATGAAATTAACGTGAGAATGTGCTTTGGTCCACGCCAACTTCATGTCTGGCGCACGTGAATTTATTGTGTGTTTGTTATATTTCCATTGACGACTCCTAGAGGCAATTATGTCAAATTGCACACTACAAAGTATCTTTGAGCCGTGGAATGGCAGTTGTATGAGACGGGATCATCCGCATGTCTAGCAGGTATATAAAGGTTTTCATACCATGCAGTTGACCAGCCAAACATTAAAGCGCAATTTGCAGCGATTGCCGGTTTTCCCAATGTAATCGGAGTGATTAAGAGCACGTATATTGCTCTAAATGTGCTGTCAGAAGATGAATTTGCGGATAATACTCCAGACAGTAAAGTGTCAGCCTCTATTGTCTCCTCAAAGGGTGTTAGTTCAACATCCTTTGTTTCCCAGCCTCTTCGGTCCACACTTTGATGGTGCACCGCTGTTCTCCTCTTAACCTGCACCTTTACATCGGATCATTTCTTTTTTAAGTCACTCACAGTGTGATGTTTAGACCCCACTGACTTAACTGCTAAACTCTCCCACTCTATTTTTTCCCTTTTTTTATTAAATCCAGAGAACAAACTTGCAAATAACATAAGTTCTTGCAAAAAAGCTTTTCTCCGGTCTACCTCCAATAAGAGCACCTCCAATTCACAATCTGTGAAGTTTCTCTTTTTGCTTGCTTTTGCCATTGCTTTTTTGTTTGGTTTTGCCAAAGTAGAGTCATTACCATATTTATATGGGGGAGAAGGCAGGGAGGGTTATTTGTGCTTGTACATGTTGCGCTCAGTTTCACGTTAATTTGGATGTATTGGCTGAATATTTATTTATTTTTATTTTTTACTGCGTATGCACATTTACAGCTTTGTTCGTACGCAATGTTTTAGCATGAATTCAACTGCCAGGTTATGCCAGAGGAGGGCTGGAGAGATTTTGCTATCTCGGCCATTTAGTTTGCCTTCAGTAAAATGTGTCACAGTTTACCCCTCTGTCTTTATTTGCATCTAGATTATGCAACATCCTTAAGTGCCCCATTCCACCTGGAGTGTGCAGAACAGCTGAGAGCAGAGGAATTCCTCTGTCAGGCGACCACACTGTCAGCCAGCAGGAGAAAAGCATCATAATGACGGTTTAATTACTCTCGCCTTATCTCTAGGGGTAAAAAAAAAAAATACAGGAAAAGTGAGAAATTCGCCTTCTTTCCGGGCTGATCCAGACCATTTTTGGGCAGGTTTGCAGATTTTGCAGACAGGTTGGAAGCGATTGTTCTGTTGCAGAGCTGTAATTAAACCATCAGTGACAGTTTAGAGTATTTGACTTCATAATGAGCCCAAGTGTGCGGAGTTCAGTGCTCTGCAGCTAAGCTGCTGTAATCGCTACTATCTGCTTAATTATGTAAAACCATTCTTTTATCCTCCAGCCCCTTTCTCTCTGTGTGTCTCTACTCACGCACACGGACTCGGTGGGAAACACCATAGAAAAACATACCCGATTCCAACTAACCTCTAAGGACGCAGCTTTACTTCTGGGCAGAGCTCAGTGAAGATGCCAGAAAATTGAGTCTCTCTTTCAGAGTTCTGTGAATTTGTTCATTCAGCACTGGAGAGAGAGTGATGTCATAATCTTGAGAGTGTGCTAATGGCTCTACGGCCCTTGGTTTACAAATGCCGTTGCCATGCCAACGCTAATAGCCCTTTACAGAATTTCTTGTCATATTTGCATGAACAATTCCTTAAAAAAAAAAAAAGAAAGAAAGAAAGAAAAGCATGCAATTTCACAGCAGAATGCCCTTTATGGTCATACATCTTCGGATGGCTATTACTGTTTCTCCATGCTTGAGGAACTTGAGGCATGTTTTTCGCCATTGTGCTCTGACATGGGAGGGTGACTATCAGAAGACCTCCGGTCTGATTTTGACTTCGACGTGCATTAAAATGACATTTTCTTGGTTGTTGAAAACACAGGAAGCCCATTTTGAAATTAAAATTTATGGAAAAAAGGAACATGAAATGTCTTCTGTTTCAATGGAGTGGAAAAAACAACACTCAGAACAGCCGACAGTAAATAACTGCAGGTTTCGGTTGGCAGCGAAAACGGAGAGGAACGCATTTTTTTCGTGTCCTGTTATGCTGCTTCCTGCCTCCAATTAGACACCAATACAGGCAGTTGAACACTCTGACAAATGTATCCTTACTAGTTATGCTATGCTGCAGATTATTTAGAACTAGAATACAAAACAAAGATACTGGTTTACACATAAAAACAATTTATAAATAAAAAATCCTGTGGTTATTTTTTATTTAGGACCATGAGTGTATCCTGAATGATTACTCCGAAAAAATTAGTGGGATACTTTAATCATCCACACAAGTTAGTTTTGCCTGAAGCTTTAAAGCTAAATAATAATAATAATAATAATAATAAGAATAATATATATATATATATATATATATATATATATATATATATATATATATATATATATATATATATATATATATATATATATATATATATATATATATAAAAAAAAAGTTATATATATATATATATATATATATATATATATATATATATATATATATATATATATATATATATATATATATATATATACATATATATATTTATATTTATATATATATATATATTTATATATATATTTATATTTATATATATATATATATTTATATATATATATTTATATTTATATATATATATATATATATTTATATTTATATATATATATATATATATATATATATATATATATATATATATATATATATATATATATATATATATATATATATATATATATATATATATATATATATATATATATATATATATATATATATATATATAAACTTTTTTTTTAGGGATATGAAGTGCACTTATGGTTAAGTATTTGAACTTTCCCCCAACAACTTTTAATGTTGAAAACTTTCTTAAATAATTTGAATTTGATATATTGCCTGCAGTGATTTTTTTTTTTTTTAATGGTTCAAAAAACTGGTATTGAACTTCTACATATATCTAGATCAATTTTTTTTTTTTGAATGTGCAACAAAATGTTTTACATTACTAAAATGTCAACAAATGTCACTTTGTTGTTTGTTGTTCAATTTTCAAGCATCAACAGTCGTCAGAGCAGTGTTCAAGGTTCCATTATGCAATTCATAACTATAAATAAACGAAAAACAACTGTTAATAACAAAATATAAAATCTGTAAATTAATGTATTTTTTGTAGTATGTTTTTTTTTTCTTTTTTTTATATCACTGTTAAGTTCATGCAGATGTTTGTGGATTTAAAATGTCTGTAAACAATTTAAGCGCTCAATGAAAAGAAAGAACTTTAACCTGTTGAAAGGAGTCATGAACCACTCCAGTTTCATTTGTACAGCGGATTTACATCTGTAATTGATTTATATACACTTTTTTTTTGCATAATATCAGCTTCTTCTCTTTAGTGGCTGCCTAAAAATGCATTTGCTTTGACCCTAAAATACCCACATTCACCATACTTGAAATATTACAAATTATATGCACCCCACCCCCTAAAAATCCTTAATTTATAAGCTTAGCAGTAATGTGTGAGTGATTGAATATCTTTCTGAGTATATTAAAGAAAAAATTGATGCAACATTCTCAGATCTAAATGTAATACACGGAATTAATCAGCTTGCTCTTTCATCATTAGATTTGGGTGTTAATTAAAGAGATCGTTCACCCAAAGAGTCACCAAACACAACAGAACATTTGACCAGTCAGAGCAGAGACTTGCAGAGAGAAGGGGTTTTACTGAATCTTCCCCACTGGCTGTTATAAAGCCTCTAAATTCCTATAGGGTACACCCAATTCATACATGTTGTCCGAACACAAATCCATTAAGTTAACAAAAGTAATTTTGTTGGGTGAGATCAGCTTCCTTCATGCCTGTCTGTTGTTTGAGGCAGCCGAGGGAGGAGATTAAGGCACGCTAATCTGTGGGCGGGGAGGACTAGCCTTAAAGGCGCAGTACAACAAAACCGCTACCTGATGCTAAAAGGTATAAACTAAAATCTTATAAAAGGCATAATAAAGGTGAGGCAGTGGCGCAGTAGGTAGTGCTGTCGTCTCACAGCAAGAAGGTTGCTGGGTCGCTGGTTCCAATCTCGGCTCAGTTGGTGTTTTTGTGTGGAGTTTGCATGTTCTCCCTGCCTTCGCGTGGGTTTCCTCCGGGTGCTCCGGTTTCCCCCACAGTCCAAAGACATGCGGTACAGGTGAATTGGGTAGGCTAAGTTGGTCGTAGTGTATGAGTGTGTGAATGTGTGTGTATGTTTCCCATAGATGGGCTGCAGCTGGAAGGGCATCCACTGCATAAAACACTTGCTGGATAAGTTGGCGGTTCATTTCGCTGCGGCGACCCGGGATTAATAAAGGGACTAAGCTGACAAGAAAATTAATGAATGAATGGTGAAATCTGATTGGTGTTTTGAGCTGAAACATTAAAGACACATTCTGTAGACACAAAAGATTCATATTAAATCTGAAAAAAGGGGTAACCTAGGTGCCCTTTAAGTAGATTAAATAGTTCCACACACCAACAAAAATCTTTAAATTCTATTGTTTCATCCAATTTTAACAAGTAGTTTGATCAAACAGAAAAAAAAATCTCTTTTGTTTGTGTAATACATATTTTTATTTGTGATATTCAAGTGACAAAACAGGGTGGGACATCTGACCAGTCAGAGTCGAGCAGGTTGGAAGGGGACCCAGCAAGGGGTTTACACAAAACAAGTTTATAACAAGGAATACTTTCAGTCTCTTTGAGAGGTGAGATGAAATGTACATAATGTGAAAAAGAAAGAGCTTTTGACCTTTAGCATGAAGCTTTACATACGCTTAACAGGATTTAGGAACCTTTTAAAAAAAGATATAATCGGGGAACTTATTCATATACCAGATTTTTAACAACCCTCTTCGGGTTTTTACATTTATATTTTTGCATTTTGAACACACTTTTATCTGCCGAAATGTGCACTGCATAGAAAAATGCAAATGTTTAATGATTCAAGAACGTAGTCAAATTTGCTAGAAATAAAACTCATGTTTAGGGTAACTGATGTGCGAGTAAGAGATACATTATTAATAGTAAGAGATACTATTATACTTTGGCTGATAAACTGTAGTGTCAGTTAAAACTGGACTGACACAGTTTTAATATACTAGAACTTCTATGTGAAGCTGCTTTGACACAATCTACATTGTAAAAATGCTATAGAAATAAACATGGATTTTAATTGAATTTAATAGTGTTTCAAATCATCAATAAATTTGCTGTTTATGACTGGCACTGATCCTTCTGAGGTTCAAGTGATAAAATGAAATTCATTCCACCAGATAAAACAAATATAATAAACTGAATACTACAAACTAAATTATACAAAGACCTAAAACACATACGATCTACAGTAAATGTGCTGAAGTAGCGAAATTACATTTGTTGAATAGACAAAACAAAAAAAATGTATCTTACTCAGTTTAGTTCTTTTTGAACTTGTATGTTTTTGTTTTGTTCAATCTAGCCGTTTCAAGCAGGACTTTTTTCCCCCTTGATTGCTTTTAAAGCATTAAAATGATTGCCATCATCTGTCTGTCCTGTTTTTTTTTTTTTTTGTATTACCACCATCATTGGTTATCTTCAGATTGAATCAGTTTGCTTTTTTTTTTGTTGTCCTAAATAATAACAAATACCATTGTAAATGCATGATCATGCCAAGCTATCCTATAAAAACTATAGGAGAAAATATTCACTCAGCTATCTAAAACCGGCAGATCTAGTACACTGAAATATGTGTGTGTGTGTGTGTGTGTGTGTGTGTGTGTGTGTGTGTGTGTGTGTGTGTGTGTGTGTGTGTGTGTGTGTGTGTGTGTGTGTGTGTGTGTCTTAAATATAGGTTAAATTTTTTGTACACCTTTTCTCACACATAACAGTAAAATAAGGGGCATTCATCGTGGTCATTCATTTATTTTGCATGAATCCTAACCCTAACCTTGTCACCATTTGTTCTGCATAAAATTAGGTGATATTTGAGATTCACACACCTGATGAAATAGTCATTTAGAGGTTACTGCTGGTCAGAATAGACTCATCATTTGTCAATTTAAACTTAAATAAGTTTAAAAAGTTATATGTAATTGAATGTAATGTATGACTTGGCTCTTGAATCTGATTGGCTGATAGCAGTGTGACATTCTGCAATAATAGCACTCGTACAGCCTCTTCACCCTTGTGGTGTATTACTCCGCTCACACAGAGAGACAAGCAGAAGAGTGGACAGCTCGTTATAGTTTGACATATTGCAGCTGTTGGGCAACATATTGTACTTTTTAGGCTTTTAAAGGCAAGAATGTAGTTAGTTTGCAACTATGCTGTTTATTTATAAGGATAGTGCCTATATCAAAATATTTATAATCTCTGAGATTCATCGCGTCGGCGGCCATCAGCATGCAGAGCATAGTTGACTGCCACAAGATGGTGACTGAGACTGCATAATAAGTCCTTACAAGAGAAAAACTCTGTTTTCTCTTTTCGTATTTTTAAACTACAGCTGATCAAATCATTATAAAACAGTTAAGTGACATTCTAAGTCAATCTCTCTCTCTCTCTCTCTCTCTTGTATTTTGTAATAGTGTATTTATACCACAGTAATCCACTGGTGTTTGCTTTGCTTTTTGCTTTTTAGGTTTATTTATTATGCTGACAGCAACAGAGAAATACTGGGAAATCTGATGGCATTTCATGCCATTCTGCCTTATAATATTAAAATGTCACCAAAATCACCTGTTTTGCCATCACTTTAGACATTACGCTGGAGAATCATTCAAATACTAGCTCGAAAGTGATGTTTGTAAACTGGCAACAGTTTCTGCTCTTCTTACGTCAGATGCAAATGTAAATGAATGGCGGAGAAAAGTAGTTCCTCATACAAAACAGATTTTTAGACTCTCCGTGTTTAACTTTCTTTTTTACATACACAAATATGTCATCAAAATGTTGTTCAAATGCAATATCACACTTTTAGCAGTGTGATATGGCTGTACATCAAACTGGTGGTGGGGAAATAAGGCAATTGGCCTGTGGCCAGGGCCGCAGTGGAATTCCTTTTCAGCCCTAGAGTTTCAAGCCTGAGACCGGCCCACTTCACTTCATGACTGACTATATTAAAATAACGTCATTTCCAATTCATTCCTTCACAGTGAAGATTTATTTCAACAGTTAACACAATGTAATGTTTAACAGTATCAGAATCTATTTTCTGTAAGAGTTAGAGGTCATAAATATCTAAACCTTGAACTGAAAAAATATCAAATGAATACAAAAACATATTAAGCTAATATTACATTTTAAATGTATTGAATTTTCTATTGACACTCTCATGTCTTTTTCAAGGAAACAGCTGCTTTATAACTTCAAGTATTTGTCAAATATAAGAACATTTAAAGGGTAGCTAAATCTCTACACTCAACACTATTCTTTAAAACATCACAATGTCCTTTTCTGCAATATCTGAATGTATGTTGTAGGAGCCTATTTGTTTGGATTTAATAAGTAATGTTATATGATGCATTTCAGTTTTGAATATTTTTGTTTTGAATCGTTTGCATTTGAGAATTTAGAATATTCATATGCGTTGTTCAGATGGATATTCTGTGCATTTGGCATTGAGGATATGTAGCGTGTTAAAAATTGTGTGCGGGCTCTTCAAGATATCTGTCTATCAAATTTGACGGCAGTGCATTCTTTAGAAGACAGTGGAGGCACAGTTCTCTTTTACGCATTCATCAAATTTGAGGTTATATTTTGTTTACTTTATTTTAATTTGTTTATGTATCTCTGAGTGAAGGTTAAAAGTCAACATTTGAAAAGAAACGGACTACGTAGATATCTTACAGTAATTGGACATTATTAACCTGCAGGCTGCATTCTGCTCGTGGGGCTGCCAGTAAATAAAGAAAAAGAGTGGATTTGCGGTAAAATAATGAAAAAAGAGTGAGGCTATGGTCAAATAAATAAATGAATGAAAAAAGAGTGACAGCTCAGAGTGCAGAAAGCTAGGGACACCAGCCCTCGTGACCAAAAAAAATGGACTAGCCTACCGAGAATACTCCCAGTCCTTTCGATTAGCCAATCCGGGCCTGCCTGTGGCCTCAAATCAACACACACCTCCCACCAATGCTGATAAACAGCCATATCACTGTAAGTCTACAAGTGTGATATTGCTAATATAAAACACAAACTAGAACTAGCAACCCCCGGTAGTCATTGTATACTGTAATTCACACTCTGGCTATTTTGCTATCCTTTTAGTTCATCATTGTAAGTAAAGGAAGTTCCTCACTATTTGCTTTCATTTATGTTGATATATTGGACTGATCTACTCTGGGTTTGGGTTTCCCGTACTTGCTACTAAAGACTTTGAAATATCTATGTGTGTTTCAGCAGTTCTTTACCAAAAACCAGCCTGAAACATTTTTTGATTTTGTCTGTTTTCCATTTCTGCTTCATCTTGAATATCCCTGCCATTCGTCTCCTTTGCCTGCAGCAGGTAGATCACTCCTTCAAAGACCCCATGAGAGACGTTTTTTCTTTTTCTGTGGTTTTGCATTTCAATGAAATAAGAAAATCATTTGCAAACTTGAATGCAGATGCTTACATCTTGGATAATGTGGGAGAACTCTCCCAATTCTGGGACTGTTCTGGGACATGCAAATTACATTACATGATGATGACAATGATGTGTCTTTATTTGTCACAACACTGTTACATTCAGTGAAATTAGTTCCCTGAAACCATATGCTACTTGACAAAAGTCTTGTCGTCCCAGTTGTAAGAGCAACAAATAAAAACTTCTAGTTGATCATTAGGAAAAGTGTCAGAAGGTAGATTTTTCTGATGAATCATCTGTTGAACTGCATCCTAATCATCACAAATGCTGCAGAAGCCCTATTAAAACCCACAGAACCCAAGAATCTCATAGAAATAAGTCAAGTTTGGTGAAGGAAAAATCATGGTTTGGGATTACATTTGAGTATGGGGGCATGTGAGAGATCTGCAGAGCGGAGAACATGCAAACTCCACAGAATTGCCAACTGACCCAACCGGGGCTCAAACCAACGACCTTCTTGCTGTGAAGCGATTGTGCTACCCATGGCACCACTGTGCTGCCACACAGTATTTTAGACAAACATGTTATATGTATTTTCCCAGAGATGGGTTGCGGCTGAAAGGGCATCCGCTGCGTAAAAACTTGCTGGATAAGTTGGTGGTTCATTCCGCTGTGGCGACCCCGGATTAATAAAGGGACTAAGCCGACAAGAAAATGAATGAATTAATATTATACGTATCTGAACTTAAATGACCTTAAAATTAAAAGCCTCCTTAATTTCTTTCTTTTACCTTTTCAGCAGAAAACAAGCACTTTCTAATTAGTTACAATAATAGATAACACTTTAAATGTGGCATCGTATGTCCATTTTACACAAGTTGATATGATTTTTTTTATAGTCTGAAAAGTTTGGGAATCCCTGGTCTATTGTATGCCTCCAACAATAAAAGAAGTCCCACCTTCCAGGTCGAAATAACCAATAGTAATGGGTCGTTTATGACCGATTCGTTTCATTTTGAATGATATGACTTGGGAACTACGAGTCCTCTCAGGAAGTGATTCGTTCATTCGCGCGTGCGCACATTTGTGCAGGTGGTGTTGTTCATTTCAAGTCTTTTGAGTTGTTCATCGCTGAAAGGTAGAAGCCAAACATATGCGTTTAGAGCCGTAAAAAAAAATTGATCCGTTTATCTCTTGAGTCCTCTATCGAGTTTAAGTCGTTCGTTCCTCACAGGCCAATCAAATGCGTTTAGAGCCGGAAAAATTATTATTGATCCGTTCAACTCTTGAGTCCTCGGGTTTGAGTCATTCTGTCATGTAATGAACGAACGACTTAAGAACCAGAAGACTTGAAAGGTGACTAATTATCATGGCTCATATCGACTCAGACTGTGTACATTGGTTAAAATTATATGTGACTGTCAGTGTAACCTGAACAAACCACTGACAATTGAAGACATGAGGTGAGTTGAGCAAAGAGACAAAAATACCTTCATAGATAAAAGAGCAGGTGAACATTGAATTATTATTTTCTCCTTCTAATAGTATTCTATTTATGACTTATTTGTCATGTGATCAACCTTTTAGCTCGTTTTAGATGCGTTTGGAAGCAATTCGGAACATTTTAATAATATTTTGGCAAATTGCACCAATTGAACGAAATGACTCGAAAAAAGATTCATTCATCTCGATGAACAAGACTCAAAGATCCGAGTCAGTAAAATGATCCGAACTTCCCATCACTAATAGCCAATCATCAATCGTCTTTGTCGTCTTTTTTGTCGTCATTACTCAGGTTTTGTCTCTGTTATGCCAGTGCCTATAACCACGTCTGCTTACCATTGAAACGGCTATAAAAGAGATTAGTGTCATGCCAATATTTTCACATGTGCAGTAGCTGGAGCAGACTGCAAATTATGTGTTTGAAATATAATTAAACCTTAAGAAATACAAGTAATTAGACAGGTCACTTCAGATTTTGTTGTTGATTTGAAATATGTCATGTAATTGACAGTTTTCAACATGATTCCACCGTTCCTTTAGAAAAGGCTTTGGTCTTGTATAAACTGCCTGAGGTGTTGCAAATATGGCCTTAAAGTGAACAGACTTTCCTTGAAAGGGACATTGCTGCTGCCCAGAAATCAAACATAAAAGCCTAGTGATCAGAAATCTTGTGTCTAGATTGAAGCGCAGTGATTTTACTGATGAACCTGATTAAGGGAATCCTGAGTCCACTGTGTGAGTCTCTCTTCAAAAAAATCAATCAGCGAGCAGCAGTGAAGCCAACAAGGAGCCTTATCTAAGTGCAGATATGTGCTGTTTACCTCCACAAACATCCACAAACAACGCATCTCCATGAACTTTGTTCGCCCTTGCCCCGGTTGCCTTGGTTACAAGCAGGTACTAAATGTGCAACCGCCCAGGGGAGGGTGTGAAACGCGATGTTTGATTCAGGCTGTCTCTCACACCTTCTCCTACTGGGACCATAATGGACATTGCTATGGCAGCAAACCTCTCCTCATTCCTCCCGGCCCGCAGGAGGGCAGTGGCTGAGTGCTGCGACCAGATCTGGGCCAAAATAACTGGCTCCATCAGCCGCCGCTGTGGCTTGTAGATGGGACTGAGGGATGGCCGGCCGTCTCATTATCAGCATGAGAGGGAGATGACCATGAGCTGAGCTGGACTGATGTTGTGAGCCACTCAGAGCTGTTTGATTATTTTACACATCGGGGTATGATTTTATTGGGCTTTGTTTTCTGATGCTGGAAATCTGATGTGTAAAAACTGGAATGTCTTTTGTATTTTTGTTTTTTACATTTTTTTTTTTGTTACCAAGTTTTATTTGTGAAAACATGTAGAGTGATATGTCATCCAAAAATGGCCGTTGGGATTTATTCTTAGTCGTTTCTTTCTTCTTTTGAATGCTGGTTGATGAGACCCATTGACTTTCATGGTATTTTTTTTTTTTTCTGCTATGGAGGTCAATGTGTCCCAGCAACAAGTGTTATTTCAGTTTTTTTTTTTTGTTTTTTTTCTGTGTGTTCAGCAGAAGAAAGAAACTTTGATTTGAAACCACATGAAGTAAATGATGGCATCATTTAATAAATAATAAAATGAAAGAAAATATTTCTTTATGAATTATTTAAACAACCGAAAAGCTATAAATTTGTATAGTAAACATTTTATATAATACAATGTTCACCATATTTATAGCTTTTTAAGTTATTTTTTTATAATATTTATAAAATATTCAGTTTTATTTTGTACAGTTATTATACCACTATATTTATTTTATTTATATGAGTAAAATGAAAGCTGTTGCCTTGTTGATTACCAATTTCCCCCTCTGTAATATGTAAAATCTGAATAATTAAGTTTTCGATTAAAGTACATGTATAATGTATATTTGTATATTACAACATAAACGTCAAGGACAACAGAGGTGAGGATCTATGTGCAGTTTAAGAGTAGTCAGGCATGCAATGGTCAAAATTGTTACAAACTAGAGCATAGATAGACAATCCAATGAGCGTGCTCAAAATGAGACAAGTGCAGGCGGCGAATAGGACAAACAATAAGCAAAACACAAGAAGGCTAGACAAGAATCAACACTTTGAAATGCTTACAGAAAACAAGACTCAGCTGTGTGTGCGTGTGTGTGTTTGAGAGGTGTATAAATAGCCTGTGTATTTAGCCCTAAACAACTTCAGCTGTGCAATCATGGGAGATCTGGGTCAGGTGTGTGAGTGAAGTACATGATGGGATTTGTAGTACGTAACATGGATATTTTGCTGAGATAAAAATATTTGGTTGTGAGACAATAAAAAATTTGGAATCTGAGAGTTTAATATACAGTACAGTAATATTGAGAAAAACACCTTTTAAAGCTGGCCAGATTAAGTTATTAGCAATGCTTATCACTTTTTTTCTGTTGAAATATTTATGATAGGACATTTGCTAGTATATTTTCACGGAACATGATCTTATTATACCAAAATCATAAATAAAAAATCTGACATTTTGACCCATACAATTTACTTTTGCCTATTGCTAAAATAAACCCACAAGCATGTTGTGGTCCATGGTTACAAATATATTAATATCTCATGATTTCAGCTTTTATGTCACAATCACTATTTATCAAAGCTTGTTTTTCCTCCCTTATGTGTCAGAAATGAGCTTCCATAAATGTGTCCTGTCTTTAGTATTCAGAACTAATGCTGGGCGTCTCTGCCAGTGTTTGACATTTGCTAGTGAAAGTGGAAGTGAGTGTGAGAATGCTGATGCTGCTGACACACAGTTAAGCTGCTTTCACATGAGGGACACACAGCGGCTCGCACATCTTTCAGACTCTGATGCCTCTGTCCTGCCATATCAGGATGAGCCTGAAATCAATGCACGCTCTTTGAAATGAACAGATATTGATCTGCCAACTGTTACCACAGTTCAGTCCTCCTTGAAACCCACCACGATGCTAAATAACTAGTCCTCAAGATAAGCACTTTCCACCCCACGTATACAGCTGAAGACGAAATAAAATAAATTGTCAAATATTTTCCAAGCTGATATTTAGCAGAGAGATTTTTTTTTACTCATAAAAAAAAAAAAAAAAAGGTTGAATAACCATACTTGCCAACATTTGTCTCTAAAATTCTGGGAGACCAAGGTGAGCAGGCTGGGTGCATACCTGTCAACATTGGGATATAAAAATAAGGCATATGCCTACCAAAATGACTAAATGTTCATCTGGAGCTGTTTCATTGTGAATAAACAGTTAAACTGTCAGTAATATTGTTTTGCAAGGTATTAGTGTTCTACTTAGTCATGCTTTTATTAGGTTAATTAGGTGGCAAGTTAAGTTAATTAGGCAAATCATTGCATTTGGGAAAAACAGATGAGGCTCTCAAGGTGAATGCGTACCTTGGATTTAGGGGTCAAACAACAACAAAAAAATATAGGTAAAGAGTGTTGGTGTTATTTTATTGTCAAGTTTCAGTATAGTCATGTCAAAGCAGTAATTAAATCAGCATACTGCTATCTCATAAGCATAGCAAGACTTAGATGCTTTGTTTTCAGTGAGAACTTCATTCTTTTATCAGCAGCAGGGTGGATTACTGTAATGGACTCCTTACTGGTCTCTCCAAAAAGTCAGACAGTTGCAGCTTATCCAGAAAGCTGCTGCCATTATTTTGACCAAAATCAGAAAATCAGAGCTCATCCCACCTGTCTTCAGGTCTTTACACTGCCCCCAGTTACATTCAGAATATATTTTAAAGTATTATTACTTGTCTATAAATTACTGGCCTAGGACCTCAATGCATTTACACTCATATTGTTCAGTCAAAGCATGATGAATTTGCTTTCTGCTATATGTCCTCCTCTGTTGCTGGAATCAGCTTCTAGAAATGATCAGATGTGCTCCAACATTAGGTACATTCAAATCAAGGCTAAAAACACATCAGTTTAGCTGTGCCTTTACTGAATGAGCACTGTGCTACGTCCAACAGATCACACTTTAATGTCTTTCTTTTTTTTTTATAAAGCATGGCATAAATTACCATCTATATGCTGATGACTCTCAAATCTACTTCCCTATAAAATCTAGGGATCAATCCTCCCTTCAGGCTTTGTTTAATTGTTTGGCTGATGTGAAGTGTTGGTTAGCAAATAACTTTCTCCAACTGAATAAAGACAAGTGCGAATTCATTGTTTTTGGTCAAAAAGTTTCGGATTCTAATGGCAATCTGACATTGCTTCTTGGGAAAATACATTCCTCTGTAAAGAGTCTTGGTGTCATCTTTGTCTCTGAGCTAAAATTTGATCGGCGAATTAATGCGGTTGTCAAAAATAGTTTTTTTCTATTTAGATATATTGCCAAGCTGAAGTCTGTCCTCTCTTTCAGTGATTTGAAGAAGGTTGTTCATGCATTTATCTCTTCTTGTCTAGACTATTGCAACGCATTGTATCTGGGTGTGAGTTAGGCCTCTCTCGCGACTGCAGCTAGTCCAGAAGGCAACTGCTTGGCTCCTAACAGGCACAAAAAAAACGAGAACACATTACACCTGTACTTGTTTCTCTACACTGGCTGCCAAACCAGTTTAGAATTCAGTACAAAGTTCTGTTGTATGTTTATAAATCCCTCCATGGCCTGGCCCCTGAGTATATTTCTGAGCTAATTATTATGCACCAACCTGTGAGATCTCTTCGCTCTATGGATTGTCTCTATTTGCAAGTTCCTAGATCACGCTGAAAATCAAGTCGAGGTGACAGAGCTTTAACGGTAGCAGCTCCGAGACTTTGGAACGATCTTCCACTCTCTTTAAGAGCAGCTGAAATGTTTAAATCTTTTCAGAGGTCACTGAAAACACACTTATTTTTTTTTAACTTTTAATCATTGGATGTGAGTTTATGTATTTTGGTTTTATGTATATTTACATGCGTTTTATGTGTTTTCAAGAGTTCACACTTAGCTGAGGATTAATTATTAAAGCTTGTTTGGCATGCTGTCCCGGGAGAGCGCCCTGAGCTCATGAGATCCTCGAGCCCAGGGCTCCCTCCCGTTGCAAGGCGGGTAGGGGAGTTTGAGCTCAGGTAGATCTCGAGAACTCCCCTGCTGTAGTAACCAATGAACAGTAAGTGATTGCTCTTGAAGATAACTATATACTAGAAGCATATCTATGGTGCCAATTTAGATTATTCAATTAACTTAATTGCATGTTTTTAGGCGGTGGGAGGAAACTGGGGAACCCAGGGGAAACCCACGTGAGCACGGGGAGAAGTGCAAACTCCACACAGAAATGTCTGCTGGTTTGGTAAAGCCTGGAACCAGAGACATTCTTGCTGTGAGGCAACAGTGCTCCGCACTGGGCCACCGTGTCACCCATCTAAGGAGGAGGAGTAGGGGTGGAAGGGGGGACTCTTCAAAACTAAGATAGCAGTGGAATGAAACCCAGGGTATTTATAGTAGTTTAGGAGTCATCTGATTGGAGCGTAGTGAATTGGATAATGCGGATCCAGCCACTAGCAATCATAAGCATGTGATCCTCTCGAAATTTGTTTATACATAAACTGCACTTATGTACAGCACTCTGGTAATCATTGTGGTTTGTGAATGGGCTTTAGAAATAAAGTGAGTTGAGTTGAGTGAGTTCTTTTTCATTCTTTTAAAACCTGTTTGAACTCATTTTAATCTGTTTTTAATCATTTTATTCTTTGTTTTTATTTTTTATACTTGTTTTTTTTATTCCTGTTTATGTAAAGCATTTTGAATTACTATTATATATGAAATGTGTTATATAAATAAACTTACGTTGCCTTGCCAATCAAAAACAAACAAAGCAAAACAAAGAAGGTTCTTAATGGAGGTACAGTAATAATATAATATCTTAATATATATTCAGAAAAAGTCATAATTATTAGCCCCTCTGAATTATTAGCTCCCCTGTATTATTACCCCCCTGTTTATTTTTTTTCAATTTCTGTTTAACAGAGAGAAGACTTATTCAACACATTTCTAATCATATTAGTTTCAATAACTCATTTCTAATAACTGATTTATTTTTATCTTTGCCATGATGACAGTAAATAATATTTGACTAGATATTTTTCAAGACACTTCTATACAGCTTAAAGTGACATTTAAAGGCTTAACTAGGCTAATTAGGTTGACCAGGTTATAGTAATTAGGCAAATCATTGTTTAACAATGGTCTGTTTTGTTGACTATCAAAAAATATAGCTTAAAGGGGCTAATATTTTTACTTTAATGTTAAAAAAAAAAAAAAAAAAAAAAAAAAACAACAACTATAAACTGTTTTTATTCTAGCCAAAATAAAACATAAGACTTTCTTCAAAAGAAAAAAAAAAAAAGTATATCAGACATACCGTGAAGATTTTCTTGCTCTGTTAAACATAGTTTGAGAAATATTTAAAAAAGAAAAAAAATCATAGGGGGGCTAATAATTCTGACTTCATCTGAAAATATTTTTAAAGTAAATACTTTTATCATAACCAAACTAAAAGAAATTTTGTCTTTCTCAGGAAGAAAAATACTATTATAGGTTGTGAATTATATTATATGCTGTGAAAATGTCTTTGCTCTGTTAAACAGTACTTGGGAAATATTTGAGAAAAGAATGAACATTTCACAGGAGGGATAATCATTTTGTCTTCAACTGTACAATTGTTTTACCTAGTGGTTGTGTGCAAGGAAATAAATAATGGCAGGGAACCAAATGCAGTCTTTCCATTGATTTGCAGTTTAAAAATAAAACTTAACAAAAATAAACACAGGGAAACACTCAGACATACAGTAACATTAGCTACTGTCAAAAATAACCACATGCAGTATACAGTTGAAGGGAGAAATATTAGCCCCCTGTAATTTTTCCCCCAAAAATTTCTGTTTAACTTAGAGGATTGTTTCAACACATTTTTATACAAATTAGTTTTAATAACTTAATAATTTCT